>NW_006408627.1:8952810-8953899 GCF_000296735.1 Chrysochloris asiatica
GAGATGGATCAGCCAGGTGGCATCATTGATGGACTCAAGTGTGGCAGCGGTAGTGAGGTTGGCCCAGGATCGGACATTGTTTCGTTCTGCTGTGCATGAGTCGCTATGAGTCGGTCCCGACTCGATGGCACCTGACAACAACAACAACATATTTTATTCCATTACAATGATTACGGTTAGTTGTTTGTTTCTTATAAAATGTATACATATAATATAACATTTGCTAATTTAACGTTTTATACATACAATTCAGTGATATCAATTAAATAATTTTAAAATAACTTTATTTAATATACTAAAAATAACTGGATTAATATACCATCAAAGGGGTACTGGTGGCACAGTAGGTTAAGTGTTGGGCTGCTGACCACAAGGTCAATAGTTCGAATCCACCATCCACTCCACAGAGAAAGATGAGGACTTTTGCTCTTATAAAGATTTATAGCCTCAAAAACCCTGTATAGGGTCACTATGAGTCAGAACCGACTCCACAGCACACGCCACCGCCACCACCGAAGATTTACAGCCTTGGAAATCCTATACAGGGTCGCTATGAGTCAGAACTGATACAGAGGCACACAACAATATACTGTCAAAGTGAAGATAGAGCAACTGTTCAATTAATGGAAACAGTGTAAACAAATAAATGGAATCATAGAAATAAATGTTCAAAAACATGCACAATATGTTCTAGGGTGGTGGTGGTAGTTATGTGCTGTGGTGTCGGTTTAGACTCATAGCGACCCTGTAAAGGGTTTCTGAGGCTGTAAATCTTTACTGCCGAGGACCAGCCTCGACAATTTGTGAGAACTCGGAGGGAGGTACGGATTCGGTGAATGAAAAAATAAAAAAAAAACACTCATAAAGAGTCAATGGATCATTTTGAGTCTCAGGCAGATGATGGTAATGACTCTCTCTGATGACTCTCTCACTCTCTGCTTTATTTCAAAATTGTTGCTTCTTATATTCCCTTTAGACTATACAATGATCTCATAACAGTCACGTACAAGCAGTTACAAATCAATCAAATATTATATTGTTACATCAAAGGTACAAGAGGAACACAAGATCACTAAACATTCCTGCATC
>NW_006408627.1:8955743-8956864 GCF_000296735.1 Chrysochloris asiatica
CTGACCTTTTGCGTGAGTGCTTATCCTACAGTGCCACACCAGGATTCCTAGTGAAGTTTGTTATTGTTGTTGTGTGCTGTTGAGTTCGTTCCTTACCATAAGGACCTTGCACAGGGTTTCCAAGGAGCGACTGGTAAGCTTGAACCACTGATCTTTCAGTTCAAACCAACTTTGTAGTCCAGCAAGCGTATTAACCCTCACTCCACACCAGTGAACATTGTTGCCTATAAAACCCTATGGGGGAGTACACTGGGTTGGCCATGAGTCAGAATCAACAACCCTGTGCCACCCAATTCAAGCTGCTTGAACTACAGCAGTGTGAAGAAGACACAAAATCTGGAGTTTAAATTCCAGTGGGGCAGAAAAACAATATGCGCATTAAATTATTATGTAATATAGGATCAGATAAGGATGATCCAAACCAAAGCGAAACCCACTGTCTTGGAGTCGATTCTGACCCATAGCGACCCTGTATAGGGTTTCTGAGGAGCAGCTGGCAAGCTTGAACTGCTGACCTTGCAGTTCAAACGGTTTTGCAGTCTGGTGCATTAACCCACAGCACCACACATAGGGGGATTAATTTTGATGACTAGACCAAGAAGTGCAATGGTTCAGCACGGTGCTGACTGAAAGGTCTGCAGCTTGAACTCATGAGCTGATCTTGAAGATCTGATCCTGTAAAGGTTGCTGTTAAGTGCCATCAAGTTGGTTCCTACTCAAAGTGACACTGTATAGGGTTTCCGAGAAGTGACTGGTGACCTTGAATTGTCAACCTTGTACTCCAAACCGAACGATTACAGTCTAGAAAACCCTAGAGGGCAGTTCTACATAATCCTGTTGGGTTGCCATGGGTCAGAATTACTCAGTAGCACACAAGAACATCCCCAAGAAGACTGCTTAAAGGGTGGGAGACAGTCATGCTAATATCTGGGGAAAATACTTCCAGAAAGAATAACCAGCAAAGATCCTGAGAAAAGGAGCAAAATAATGATTTGTTTAATGGTGACCTGTTTTGAAAATCTCTGTGGATCTACTATATCTCCATAAGCTAGCCAAGGTATATATATTGTTGTTGTTGTCAGGTGCCATCGAGTCGGAACCGACTCATAGCGACTCCATGC
>NW_006408627.1:8959209-8962475 GCF_000296735.1 Chrysochloris asiatica
TGTCATAGTAAACCATATGATTATCAGATTTAAAATGGCCAATATCAATCCACTTCATCTCACTAATGCCTAGAATATTGATGTTTATGCATTGCACTTTATTTTTGACCATTTCCAATTGTCCTAGATTCATACTTTGTGCATTCTATATTCCAACTATTAATGGATATTTACAGATGTTTCTCTTCATTTTGAGTTGTTGCCCATCAGCAAATGAAGGTCCCAAGGGCTTTACTCCATTTGCGTCGTCATGGTAAACTCTACTTTGGGGAGGTAGCTCTTCCCTAGTAGCATTTTGAGTGTCTTCCATCCTGTGGGGCTCATCTTCTGGCACTATATCTGACACTATTTTTACCAATGTTAGGGCAGCCCTATAAATTATCAAGCCATGTGGGGCCTCATAGAGGAGGCTGTTGTGATGTTCTGGCTGCCTAATAGCATGAGCTTTCTCTGATGATATCCCCCTTGCTATACTGTCCTGGAAGGAACTTTGGTAGCATAGTGGTTATGAATCGGGCTGTGAACTGCAAAGTCAGCAGTTTGAAACTACCAGCTGCTCCATGGGAGAAAGATGAGGCTTTCTGCTGCTGTAAAGATTTACAGCCTCAGAAACCCTGTTTAGGGTCGCTATGAGTTGGAATCGACTCAACGGCACTTAACAACAGCAACAACAATACTGTCCTGGTGTGGCACTATGGGTTAATGCTCTGGGCTGCAAAGTTGTTTTGAACAGTAAAGTCGGTGGTTCAAACTCATCAGCTGCTCCTCAGAAACGTTAAACATGGGGGTTGGAACTGGCTTGATGATACTTAACAACAAAATACTGGACTATAGATTATGGGATGTAGAAAATCTAAAATGATGAATGGCCTGGTGAGGCAGATAGTCTTTCAGAATTGGAGTCAACCCACAGGGAGCCATTGCTGGTCTAGTCTGGGGTGTTAATTTACATAATCATTCACTGAATGATTATTGCAGTTTACCTTATGCTAGGCAATATGGTGGCAAGTAGGTGGTGGTTGTGTAAAGCCTCATCTTTCTCCCATGGAGGGACTGGTAGATTCAAACGATTGTCCTTGTAATCAGCAGCCCAGATCTTAATCCACTTGGGCTCCTTAGCTACCAGGGTTTCTTAGGCTAGGTAATGTTGTTAAGTGCCATTGAGTTGGTTCCAACTCACAGCAACCCTGTATAGGGTTCCTGAGGAGCAGCTGGTGAGTTTAAACTGCCAAACTTGCAGTTTAAACTGACCTTTTGGTCCAGTGCATTTGGTCCAGTTCTACCACACTAGGACTGTTGTTGTTGTTGTTGTGTGCTGTGGAGTCAGTTCAGACTCATAGTGACTCTGTACAGGGTTTCCGAGGCTGTAAATCTTTATGGGCTAGGTAGTCGTAATATGTTATATATGTAGAATAAGTTACAGTCCCTACATCAGGAAATTCATCAGAGAATGGGAAAAACAGAAAGACCCTGCAGACATAATTTCCAGAAAATGAAGTATGTTGTGAGGAGGAGAGGAGCAGACAGACCCACTTTGAAAAAATCATGTTCCTTCTGAGATCTGATGGATGATGAAAGTTGCCAGGTAAGAAAGAAGTACTCCATACTGCTGCTAGCTGCAAAAAGGGAGGCAGTCAGGTGTTGAACTAAACACCAGGATGGCACAGTGGTTAAAAGCTAGCTGCTGGCTGAAACATTGGCAGTTTGAAAAGCAGTTTGTTTCTGTGAAGATTCACAGCCTTGAAAACCTTATGCCATATGTAATGTTCTGTCCTCTAAGTGTGCTATGAGTCAGAATCAACTCCATGCTAATGGATTTGGTTTTTTAAAAGAAGGAGTCCAGGTGGCACACTGGTTAAGAGCTTGACTGCTAACTGAAAAGTTGGCATTTCAAAGCCACCAGATACTCTGAGGGAAAAAGACATGGCAGTCTGCTTTCCTATGGATTGTTGTTGTTGTTTAATGTCATCGAGTTGGTTCTGACTCATAGCAACACCTATAGGGTTTCCAAGGAGCAGTTGGTAGGTTTGAACCACCAACTTTATTGTTAACAATCCAGTGTTGATTCTACAGCATCACACCAAGACTCCGACCTTGGAAACCCTTGGGGCAATTCAATTCAGTCTTAGAGGGTCACTATGCATCCCAATCAACTCAATAACAATGGGTCCAGGCTTCTGTTATTGCTAAAGTTTAAACTAGATGTGAAAAAAAGCTGCTGGACCAGAACACAGGAGTTTTTTGTTTTGTTTTGTTTAGTTGAGTAATTTTTATTTTTATTACTCTTTATTTAGTTTACAGAAAGAACATCTCTAAGTACAGGTTGTAGGAGGGAAGATGTTTAGTGATATTTACATTTGTTTTAAAAGTCTGCTCTATACAAATTTAATTCAGATCAGTATGAACAGTGTCTTCATAGAGCTATTGCATTTTATAAAACCTTTCCATCGAAGCCCTAACAGTGAGTAAAATAACTTGATTATAAGGAAACAAAGATGGCCATTTGGAACCATTCATGTTTGTGAGGACCAACGCACCTACTGAAGTTCAGAACATAATGTCAGCCTGTGACCTCATTTGTATAAAGGCTGAAGTTATTTATATGGAATATTGTTCTATATACTACATGCCAATCTATCTTTAAATTCTATAGTTAGGCATTTTATAAGTATTTTTTGTTTTGTTTTAGTTTTAATCCTTGTTAAGTAGGTTTGGAATTTATCACAAGGTCTATGGGAAGCCTTTGAAAGGTTTTAAGTAGTAGTACAATGATATATTTGGATTGTTTTTTGTTTTCGTTAAGTGCTGTCAAGTCAGTACCGACTCATAGTGACCCTGTGCACAACAGAAGGAAACACTGCCCTGTGCTGCGCCAATCTCACAATCATTGTTACACTTGAGCCCATTGCTGCTGCCACTGTGCCAATCCATCTCGTTGGGGGTCTGCCTCTTTTTTGCCGACCCTCCACTTTCAGAGTAGACTTTTAAAAAACATATTTTTACAGGCTACAACATGGATGAAAGTTGAGTGAAATAAGTCAGTACAAAAGGATAAATATTGTATGACTCCCCTTATATAAAATATCTAGAATAGACGAGTATACAGAGAACAAAGTGTATTAGTGGTTATTATCAGGAGTAGAAGGGACAGAAGGCAAAAGGGAGCTCACTCTTTAGGGAACCTTGACCTGATAAAGGTAGCAGGAAAAATTAGAAACATGATCAACTTAATTAATGTCACTGAATATGTGGAGAATGTTGAAAAG
>NW_006408627.1:8963180-8971983 GCF_000296735.1 Chrysochloris asiatica
GAAGATTTACAGCCTCGGAAACCCTGTGCAGGGTTGCTATGAATCAGAACTGACTCCACGGCCTACCACCACCATCACCACCACCACTCCCAGTAGAAATAGTAATAAAGGACAAAGTACAGACTATTCTGGTCAGTAGTAAAATATGTATTTGGCTATTTACTTTTAAAATTATTTTGGCTCTCTCAAGGAACAACTATGTGTCTAAGTATGTTGATTACATCTTCAACACTTCCATAAAGGAAATCTATGAGGAATTTCAGACAGGATTTTACAAAATCTGTGAAAAGGACATAATTGAAGTCTTCCAGCCTGAAGAACTAATGTCAGCAATGATTGGACATGTAGATTATGACTGGGAAGAATTTGAAAAGGTAAATGATACCTACAGTGCTTCAAAATTTCCCAAACAAGTACTATGTAATACCCCCCAAACCATTTTTTTCCCTCCCTTTTCTTCTCAAGAATGCAAAATATGAGCAAGGATACCACAAATCACATCCTACTATTCTGATGTTCTGGAAGGCTTTCCACAAATTAACTTTGGATGAAAAGAGAAAATTCCTCTGTAAGTATTGCATGAAAAGATGGATCTGTAATGATCTTTCTATCTATCTGTTAATTGATCGATTGGCTGATTGATCAATCTATCATCTATCATAAGTATCTTATTTGTGATAAAGTCATTATTAATGATGAATTGTGTGTTAATGGCAGAGTAACTGTTAGAACCCAGGTCCCCTGCATTCTTTCTCTTATTGGTTTCCCATTAAGATAATAGAAATAATAATTATTATGTATTGATATTTTACTGCCTTTTCTATACTGATTCTAATTCCAATAGTTTTATATCATATTCTCTTTCCTCATTCCAGTTGGCTTTTTTGTTTGTTTGTTTTAAATTATTGTTGTTGCTGTTGTTGAGAACATACACAGTACAACATACACACACTCAACAATTTCGTTATGTACAATTCAGTGACATTGATTACATTCTTCAAGTTGTGTGGCCATTCTCACCCTGCTTTTTTGATTAACTTTTTTGATAAATACTGTTCAGGACTTAACAACAAAGCTTCCCATCTAATCTTTTGAGTTCTTTTTGCCAATTTGATTCCATATTGTCATTGTTGTTAAATGCCATCAAGTCAGTTTCTGAGGCGCATGGTCAGTTTGAAATGCTGACCTTGTTGTTGGCCACACAAGGACTCCTGACTCCATATTGTTGGTAAGTGCTGTTGAGTTGGTTCTAACTCATAGTGACCCTCTACAGAGTGTCTGTGGACCAACTGGTAGGTTTGAACCATGGACCTTGTGGTTAGCAGTCCAGTGCTTATCCTACAGTGCCACACTTGTTGTTGTTAAGTGCTATCGAGCTCGTTCTGACTCATAATGACCCTGTAGAGGGTTTCCAAGAAGTGGCTGGTGGGTTTGAACCACCAACTTTGTGGTTAGCAAGCATGCCATACTAGTATTTCCTAATTACACATAGTTGGTTTTTAAAAGAGTACAACGCTCAAGGCAGACATACTTTTTTTTAAGTTTCTATTGTGAATTGAGTGAAAGTTAACAAGGCAGATCATTGGTTTTATATTCAACAAACCATATACTTTGTTCCATTACAATGATTACAATCCCACCATGTACCATCTGTTAACAATATTTTTCTCTATTAGTTTTAGCTCTTTCTTTTTTTCAAAACACCCAGGCATATATAAGGAGCTCTGGTAGTATAGTTGTTACAAGTCAGGCTGCGAACCTCAAGATGAGCAATTTGAAACTACCAGCTGTTCCGCAGGAGAAAGATGAGGCTGTCTGCTCCCATAAATATTTACAGCCTCAGAAACCCTATGCGGGGTCACTATGAGTCGGAACCAACTCCAAGGCACATCACCACCACCACCACTAGGCATGTATAATAATTTACACCACCAAAGGGCACATTCTGCAAGTCTGCCTCCCAGCCAGGCAGGCATTCTTTATTAGTTAAGCTAAACTACTGT
Source organism: Chrysochloris asiatica (assembly GCF_000296735.1). Taxonomy (NCBI): domain Eukaryota; kingdom Metazoa; phylum Chordata; class Mammalia; order Afrosoricida; family Chrysochloridae; genus Chrysochloris; species Chrysochloris asiatica. The sequence continues at coordinate 8,965,184 of NW_006408627.1, forward strand.
CTGGTTTTAAGATGACTTCAAAATTTCAAGTTTAAGGATAATCTCAGGGCAATGGTTTTGGTAGTTCATTATGTCTGTGCTCCAGGAAATCTGGACCCAGGAGAAACCATTTGACTCTTTATCATGCCTTTTATCTCATATCCCTTCCTTCACTTAAATATTTCTCTCAGACCATGTAAACTGTCTCTAATGTTGTTGTTAAGTGCTGTACTGTCGGTTCTGACTCATTCCAACCCTATCTAGGGTTTCAGAGTCTGTTAATCTTTGCTAGAGCAGAAAGCCTCATCTTCCTCCTGTAGCATTGCTGGTAGACTTGGCCCACTGACCTTGTAGTTCACAGCCCCTTGCTTGTCCTTGTCCAGAGCTACTGCACTTTCCACTACCTTAGAAATAATAATAGCACTAATAAGGAGCTCTGGTAGCGTAGTGGTTACGAATCGGGCTGCGAACCCCAAGGTCAGCAGTTTGAAACTACTAGCTGCTCCATGGGAGAAAGATGAGGCTTTCTGCTCCCGTAAAGATTTACAGCTTCGGAAACCCTGTACAAGGTCGGTATGGGTCGGAACTGACTCGACGGCACTTAGCAACAACAACAATGACCGAGAATAACAACTACAACATGCATGCATGCTTACTTTGTGTCAGGTACTACACTTAGTACTCTATGAAGTAGGCACTTTTTTTTTTTTTTTTCCTATTTCAGACAGGAAATAGACTTATTTGAGGAAAAAGAGGCTTGGAGCATTTAGTATCTTGCCCATGTTCAGACAGCTGATTAGGGTCAGGACCAGAATCTGAATTCAACAGGCTGACTTTAAAGTCCAGGCTCTTGGACACAAAGCTATATAACCTCATCAGATTAGAACTTCACTTGGTGGGAACTCTAAATCTTCCATTGTGGTGGTGGTTATATGCTGTAGAGTTGGAACCGACTCATAGCGCCCCTGTACAGGGTTTCCAAAGTTGTAAATCTTTACAGGAGCAGAAAACCTCATCCTTCTCCCGCGGAACAGCTGGCTGTTTCAAACTGCTAACCTTGTGGTTTGCAGCCTGATTCGTAACCACTACGCTACCAGAGCTCCTTAAACCTTCCATAGGACAGACTTAATGACTTACTCTCTCACTTTCTCATCTTATTTCATCACGGTCACAGTTATTTTATAAAGGAAAAAACCACAAGCAGATGACCTTAACAATCAGAAATTTATTTTCTCATAATTTAGGAGGCTAGAAGTCCAAACTCAGGGCGCCAGCTTTGATGAAAGGTTTTCTGTCTATATTGGCTCTGGGTCCTTGTCTCTTCTACTTGTTTCCTGGTTCTTTGGAAATCTATATATGGCTCGTCATCTCTCTTCCCCCACCTCTGTTTGCTAACTTGCTTGTTTAGTCTTCTTGTGTGCCTCTGTGGGATAAAGCACTGGACTGCAAGGTCAATTTAAACTACAAGGTTGGTGGTTCATATTTGCCAGCTGCTCCTTAGAACCCTATACAGGGTGCAATTATGACTCAGAACCCATTCCAAAGCATTTAGCAACAAGAAGATCTTAAAAGAGGTTGACTCAAAATACATCCTCTAGTAATCCTGCTTCAGTAGCATAATGAAGACAACCCACTCCCAAATAGGATTATAACCACAGGCATGTTGCTGTTGTTGTAAATGCCTTCAAGTCAGTTCCTGACAGGGTCCTGAGTCGGGGTCCTGCCTCAACAAAGGATCACCTCGGCGAACATGGAGTTTTAACGGGAGTGGGATGTCTAGTAGGCGAAAGAAAAAAGAGACAGAGAAGACAAAGATTGATGCAAGCTGACAGGCAAGCTAGCACACCGAGCTAGCTGAGCCCCAGTCTTTTATTGTCAGAAGAAGGAAATTGACACAAAAGAAAATAATGACAAAAATGTTGATTATTCACTCAATACAGGATACAAGATCATTCATGTGATACAGAGCATAATGATTCACAGATTTGTCCTTAACATATTTTTTAAGTACATCATGATTTACCTAATAATCTAAAATTCTTATTTCTATAAAAAAAAGTTCAAGCAAGCAATTATAGATTATATATTAACTTCTAGGTCTGTGTAACCTAGGGTAGCAACTTGCGGTTTCTCAAAGGTGTTTAACATATTTTCAACACTTAATCACAAGTGGGTGAAGGTGAGAGGCTTTAGGGTTTTTACTAATGACTAAGTTATATTTTCTAAAAAAGTTTAAGTTGCCTCTGTATCTTTTGCAGGCAGAAATTACATGCTTTTGTTAGTGAACAAGATTTCAGATACCTAGCCTCCATTGTTAAACTAATGATTCTTTTCTCCTTGCTTCTACAATTATAGGGAAGGTGAAAAACAGGTTTTGACTTTTCTAAGAAGGTGCGGTCTCACTTTTACATTCTTTTAACTCTGTTCTGGTTTCCATATCTAGATATGACAATGTTCATTGCTATTATATTCCCAATATACCTTGGGGGTGGGGGGTGGAAGGAGAGTATTTGAATTAAGTTGATTATACACGGAGGTGGTTTGGGGTGCATAAAATTATCACATACAGCAAGATTCCCATGAAAAACATCAAGAGCACAACAGACATACATAGGGATGTCTTCAGGGGGTAGCTACTAGTTTCAGTGTTATTATTGTACATAGACATTAACAGCTCATGTATCTGTTTAATATTAAACACAACTAAGTAATTGGTTAGAAAACAATTGTTACATATTCTCTGCGTTGCTACATCTTGTTTTTCTGTACTTTTATTTTTGATAGCCTCACGCACAACTCTTGTTACTGGGGCAGTGACATTTACATGAGAGCCATTGATCAAAACTTTTTGCGTATTATTACTGAAAACAATCACTTTCCCAGAAGCTACAATTACCGGAGTTAAGAGCATAAAGATCAAGTACAGAATGCACAAAAGTATAATTAAAGAAAATTGCATAGAGGTGGCCAAACAGTGAGTTCGCCAAAGCCTATGAACCCGTGACTTCAAGGAGTTACTTCCTTGGCCTTCGGGGTCCATGGCCGGTAAGCCTGAGGTGGGCTCAAAGACTGGATTTTCATCCATGATATAGTTGTGCCTCAACTCCTCAGTGCTGGTTACGTATGCTGCGGTTGCCAGCAGGTTCTGACCCACAGCGACCCTGTATTGGGTTTCCTAGGAGTAGCTGGTGACTTTGAAATGCTGACCTTGCAATTCAAACCAACCTTACAGTCCAGCGAATTAATCCATAGTGCCATACCAGGACGCCAACCATAGGCATAGATGTTAGGACTTACAACACATGTTTTGGGTTGAGAGGCAATTCAATCCATAACAATCACTTCTTCCTAAAATATACATTTTTCTTCTCCATATTTTTGTTGCTACTGAGAATGTTAGTAGGCACTCTAACATTTCCACAAGTCCATACTACCAACTCCGTCTTATCTCTTACAGGATACCTTTGTTTCAACCCAATCATTGTATTGCCTGTATATCCAGTGAGTTGATCTAACACCTTTCCGTTTCTGGCTGTTTTCCTCTGACTTGATTTTTCACACAACTTTCCTCTGCCTCTCCAAATCCCCTTCTTCTTGAGAAACTAGCTAGTTATGATCTATGCAAGCTTTCCCTTGTTACCCCTGTTTAGCATCTCTTCCCTTCGTTCAGTTCCTCCATTAGCCTCTTGATCTCAGACTTCTTGAGGCAAATCTAACTTGCTTTTATCTTGCTACTATCTTTTGTCCAACATCTTCCACTTGGTCCCCAACTAGACTATTGGTTCATGAAGATAGTGACCAAATGTCGTGATAGTTCCTGCTGCATCAGGACTTAAATTATTTATTAAATACAGTAATTATTTTTCTCCTTTTCGTTTAAAATTTTGCTCTTTCTGCAAAAAATCCTAACTGGATTTTATTCCTTTCTAGTTTTTCTTACAGGAAGTGACAGGCTGCATTTAAAATGCTTACAGAAAAATGAAATAGTATTTCGCTGTCCAGAAACTTTCAGTGAAAATGATTATCCAAGATCATTGACGTGTCATAAAATCCTGGACCTCCCCAAATATTCTACAATGGAAAGAATGGAGGAAGCACTTCAAGTGATCACCAATAATTGCAGAGGATTTGGCGCAACCAGGATCAGATTCCAATAATTACCTCTGCAAGTCATGGTGGCGCCTTCTCAAACAAAAGTGGAGTCTTTTGTTCTTCTTAAGACTGATTTAGTATATGAGGTTGATAGATTTTAGTTACAATTAATTGTCAAATGTTGGAAAACACCGTAAGTGAAGAGTCAAGGACGACAATTTTATACAAAAGACAGCAATTCTTGTATTCTTAAGTTTGCTATTTAAGATATTTGTTCTTTGCCAAATTGTTCTCTGAATAATGACCATCATGTAAAAATAAATTGCTAATGTTAATGGCTTATGAATATTCTTGAAAATAGCATTGTAGATCTAACTAGCGGTCTGCAAGTAGGAAAAATAAGTGCTGACATGTGAATGAAATGTACAAAAATAAATAAATATTAAAATATTTGAGACATGTCAATGTTTATTTTATATTCAGAAATGTCTCTAGAGCTGGTTTGAACACAATTACTAAACAATTTTTGTATTCTATACTGCATTCCTAGAATTATTCTAACTGCTGATATCACTATATTGGTTAGAGCCCAGTCAGGAAGTTCTGTTTAATTTTAGTTGGAGAAATGTGAAAGGGATAAAATATATCATCATTGTGGCTATAGACCATGGTGGGAAATAGCCAGTGAATTTCAAGGGGCTATTATATCTAAAATGAAACTTGAAACTGTAAGCTATGTTATAAATGCCTGCTGTTATTTCAACCCATACACAGGAACCTTGTGTTAGTAGTAATTTGGGGAAGGAAATAATATAGGACAAGGTCCACCCTGTGCTACTTATGTTGAAAAAAGGCAAGAATCACACGAGACAGGAATCACTAAGAGTAGAGATAAAAGATGAGAACAAGGATACTAAAATGTGTGGTGGCCACCAGAAACATAAGCCCCATTGAATTCACAGTTATTTTGGGCATATTTAATTTCCATAACAAATAGAATGAAGACTCAGGTTTACTGTATTTTATTCTTTAGATAAAAGTGATTTCAAATCTTAGGGATCCCCCGGCTGATTGCTCCATGAACATTAGCTCTGCTTTTACTTCCAAATAGTCCTTCTTGCTCCTGTAGAGCCAGAGATAGCCCTTGGTCATAGAAGAGAGAAGCAGGTAGTTGAGGTGGGAATAGCTAGAGGGGAGTTTTCTATGTAGTGGAATGTCAACAGTGACTCTAACACTACTATTTTTCAAAGTATCTTATTCTTTCACTCGCACTTCTATATAATAGCTTTGGTGGAAACAAGGAATTGTAAATCTGAGGCCAACTTTGAAGATGTCCTTTTTTGAGGGTCACAAATTCAAACACTGCCAAACCAAATGAAGTAAACTGGATGTGAAAAGAGTGCCAACATAAACCCAACAGTAAATGACAAGTAACATGTGTGTTGTTGTTATTTGCCACCAAGTTGGGTCTGACTCATAGTGATCCTGTATAGGGTTTATGAGGAGTGGCTGGTGGATTTGAATTGCCAACATTGCAGTTCAAACCGACCTTGCAGCCCAGTGCATCATCCTACAGCACCACACCAGGTCTCCAAATAACATGGGACTCTGGGAGGCTTTATAGAATTTGTGCTTAGTGTTATCCCTCCCAAGGAATGAGGGAACTAGAGTAAATACTCCACATCAACTCCCTGGTGGAGATCAGTTCTGAGGATCATTTCTAGGACCTTTTGGCCTACTGAGTAGTGGGACATAGGGGTTTTCAGCCACAGTAGAAGCCTTCAGGAAAATGATGCAAGTGCTGGTGACTGGAAACTAGGTCCCCAGTCACTGTAAAAGTAAGGTCTGAGATGATATGGTTGGGCAGCTATAAACCAGTTACCTCCTCTAACTTTTAGTGTGGACTTAGTGAAAGAGCCCTTGTGGTACTGTAGGTAAGTATTGGACTGCTAACCAGAAGGTCAGCAGTTCAAACCCACCAGCTGCTCCTCAGGAGGAAAATGAGGCTTTCTACTTCTGTAGAGATTTACAGCCACAAAACCCTATGTTGTTTGTGGGAGTTCCTGCTCTCCGCCAGGGTTGTGGGACACGAGCAAATACGCGGAATCGTCGGATGAAGAAATGAATACAATTCCAGAGGCTTTTCAACTTGTAGTGCTGTCTGGCTATTCTCTCCAGCTTCTGCCACTTCTGCTTCTGATTTCTGCTCTTTGCTGTCTGCCCTCTGCTCTCTGCTGTCTGCTCTCTCTGCTGTCTGCCCTGTGCTTCCTCCCTCTTGCTCTCTGCTTCTTCTGCTGCTTCTACTGCCTTCTGCCTCTACTACCTTCTGCCAGCTCTGCTGCTTCTGCCCCTTTCTGCTGCTTCTGCTACTTTTGCCTTCTACCTTCTTCTGCCTTCTTTCTGCCTCTTTCTGCTTCTACTCTTGTTCTCTGCTGTCCTCTGCTTCTTCTGCCTTCTACCTTCTGCTTCTTTCTGCCTCTGCTCCTGCTCTATGCTTCTGCTCTTTCTCCTTTCTCTGCCTTCTTTCTGCCGCTTCTTCTACTTCTGCCTCCTACCTTCTTCTTCCTTTTTTTTTTTGCCAGCCCAGCTCAGAAAGTCTTTATTTTTTATACTTAAAATTGCACAGTACATGCATTGACACTTTTATCTTTTCTTGAATTATTACACAGTTAGTCACAACATTCTTGCACCTGGTCATTAGACAACTTTAACAAGAATACTTTGTGATG
>NW_006408627.1:8973343-8974901 GCF_000296735.1 Chrysochloris asiatica
GAATTAAATGATAGTTTACATTGTAGAAAATCAGTTTTGCACTTAACCAATCATACTTTGTTTCATTGCAATGATTATTATAATCTCCTCCATGTACCATCTTTTAATAGTATTTGCCTTCATTCCTTTATTCTCTCTCTTTTTTTTTTTTTTTTTTGATGTACACAAAAACACACAGGAATATACAATCATTTAAATAACCATAGGGCATATTTTGCAAGCCAGCCTCCTGCCCACCAGCACACAACCATTTTCTTTCCACGTGGTTGGAGTCTTCAGCTGCTCTATCTCTCCATGTCATCACCTCTTCCTTTATCTCTGGTGTTACTGCTTCTCTGGATAGGATACTGTGTTCTGCTCTGTTCCTGGAATGCAAGATGAACTACCCTCCCTTTTATGTTACACAACTTCTACCTTTACACTTGTGGCAATCACAGTTAGTCATGATTACAATTACTCACTATTGAATGCAAAAAATCCTACCCCCATCTCCTTTTACCAGACCCATCTAGACAAGATTAAAACTATTCAGTGAGGATTCTGTCTTCCCTACCATGCTCTGAAACTAAACTCGCTCTTGAAAATTTGTAAGCCAGCTATTTTGTACCTTTATAGCTGCCTCCCGCCCTTATTTTAAGTAGCTAATATCAAAGTTGCCTGTCCTTATTCAACCTAGTTTACTGAGGGGAAAGGCTTGGTCCTTAATGTGAAGAATCCTTCCCTCTTGTTATTTTGCACTGTTACATCCATAAGCAAAGGTTAAGTTCATCAATTTGTAGCAATTTACACTTGCTTCCTGTATCAAATTTCTTTATTTTCCTCTAGCTGAGTTCTGATCATCAAGCCATCCAAGCTAGGTCAAATGGGTACTATCTGTAAGTTTGGGCTTTCTTGTGCACCTCCACCCACTTCTTCACACTATAAGGTTGTGAAGGCTGTGACTTTCTGGAAACAGATGGCAAGGCTTTCTGCCAACTTTTCAGTTAGTAGCACAGTGATTAACTATTACTACCCCCTGGTACCTGAAAAACCTAAAAATACCTTGTTTTTAATGGTGAAAGTGTAATTGCTTTCCCAATAAATTTGTGAAAAGATGTTCACTTTTACCACATCTGGCTGTGGTGCTGTAGGATAGGCAATGGTTTGCAAACCTCAAGGTCAGCAGTTCAAACCCACCTGCTACTCCTTGGAAACCCAATACAGAGCTACTGTAATTTAGAACCAAACTGACAGCACTTAATAACAACAATTCTACCACTTGTCTGTCAGTTTGTCATACTGCTATGGTTTGCAAGTTGCTGTGATTCCGGAACCTATGCCATGCATATGTTAAATACCAGCAGGGTAGCCCAGGGTGGACAGGTTTCAGCTGAGCTTCCAGTTGAAAACAGACTAGGAAGAAGTTGAGACGAACAACGTCTGAATATTTATTCACCTTATGAATAGCAGTGAAACGCTGTCAGCACTAAAATATTGAATTTTGAAACATGATGAAGAACACCGGAATATTGTCAGATATAGTGCCAGATGATGAGCCCCTTAGGTTGGAAGGAACTCA
>NW_006408627.1:8976516-9025809 GCF_000296735.1 Chrysochloris asiatica
AAAAAATTGCACAGAGGTGGCCAAACAGTGAGTTTGCCAAAGCCTATGAACCCGGGACTTCAGGGAGTTACTTCCTTGGCCCTTGGGGTCCATGGCCTGTAAGCCTGAGGAGGGCTCAAAGACTAGATTTTCGTCCATGTTATCCTTGTGCCTCAACTTCTCAGTGCTGATTACGTATGCTGCGGCCGCCAGCAGAAGAGCTGCTTCCTCAAAGTAGAAATGACCGTGATGAGGAGAATGGAGTAAAGCCTTCAGACCTTCAATTGCTGATGGGGCACATCTCAAAATGAAGAGAAACAACTGTAAATATCCATTGATAATTAGAATATGGAATTACGAAGTATGAATCCAGGAAAATCAGAAATTGTAAAAAATGAAATAGAACACATAACCATTGATATTAGGGAACTGAAATGGACTGGTATTGGCCATTTTGACTCTGACAATCACATGGCTTACTATGTTGGGAATGACAAATTGAACAGGAATGGCATCACATTCATCATCAAAAGAACATATCAAGATATAGCTTGAAGTACAATGCTGTCTATGATAGGATAATATCCATAAGCCTACAGGGAAGACCAGTTAATACAACTATTACTCACATTTACAAACCTACTACTAAAGCCAGTGATGATGAAATTAAAGAATACTATCAACTTCTTCAGTCTAAAATTGATCAAATATTCTATCAAGATATACTGATAATTACTGGCAATTGGAACTCAAACTTTAGGACCAAAGCAGAAGGACCAATAGTTGAAAATATGGTCTTGATGACAGAAACGGTGCTGGAGATCGCATGATAGAATTTTGCAAGACAAATGACTTTCATTGCAAGTACGTTTTTAAAACACAAATGACAACTATCCACAGGGACCTCACCATTTGAAATACACAGAAATCATATTGACAACATCTGTGGAAAGACAATGGAAAAGCTCCATATTATCTAGTCAAAACAAGGCCAGACGCAGACTGTGCATTAATTGCTCATATGCAAGTTCAGGTTGATTGTAAAAATTAAGCAAGTCCACGAAAGCCAAAATAAGACCTTGAACATGTCTCACCTGAATTTAGAGATCATCTGAAGAATAGGTTTGATGTATCAAGAACTAAGTACAGAAGAGTTGTGGGATAATATCTAGAACATTATATAGGAAGAAAGCAAAAGTCATAAAGACGTCAAGAGAAGGAAAAGACAAATATGGATGTCAAGAAAGAACTTCCAGTTTGGGTGGCAGCAGACAGTCAGGTAGGAAAGGCTCCTTGGGGGAGGGATTAGAAACCCACAGAAACTGTGCCCACTGCTGGAGGCATTAACCATGCACACACAATGCCTGTGAACCCTCGGCCACAGTTTTATTTTTGTTTCAAAGTGGTGGTTTTTGTCTCTGATTTTATATTGCTTCTGTTATTGGTTCTTTTGATCACGTATCTTTCCTGGAGATGGAAGCTTTGTCTCCCTACGTTATCCAAGAAGAGACATCAATCATGGCCATATAACCAAGCTACAAGCATACCCCATAATATTCCACTATTGAGACAAGAGCCAATAACAGCTGCTAAGTATTACATGTGAAAAAGGAAGCCTATCTCCTAATCATATCCACCAGGAGACACCAAGTAAGCTTAATAACACAACAACAAACATCCATTTAAGCATTAAAAAACCACATAACTACTGGAAATGACAAACAAAAGATCTCAGACACAACAAACAAACTCAAAACATGTCCAAAACCAGAAAAAAGTAACTCAGACAAATGCTCTGGAGATAGACAAATGCTCCCAAGAAGAGGAAGAGCAGGTTTTGGATTTGCCTGAGAAAGAATTCAGAAGAATGACAAGGAAACAAATTCAAATGCTCCAAAAAGGGGTGGAGGAAAACAAGGAAGAAGTCAGGAAAGTACTCCAAGAGCATTCAAACAAGATCGATACAGCAATGGAAACAATTCAAAACCTGCAAAAAGAGATCCAGATGATTAATAATAAAATATCAGAAATGGACAATATACTGAAAGGGGAAAAGAGCAGAATAGAAGAGATGGAAGCCAGAACTAATGATCTGGAAGACAAATGTCTCAATACTGCTAAGATAGAAGAACAAACTGAAAAAAGAAGAAAAAAACCTGAAGACAGCCTAAGATTCATGCTGGTTAACATGAAGAGGAACAACTTAGGAATTATTGGCATGCCGGAATAAGAAGAATCAGAGAAGACCACAGAGGAGATAGTTGAAGAGCTTCTGGAAGAAAATTTTCCTAATACCTTGAAAGATGAGAAGATAAACATTCAAGAAGCTGAACATACCCCAGGAAGGATAAACCCCAAAAGAAAGTCACCAAGACATATAATAATCAAGCTCTCCAAAATCAAAGACAAGGAGATAATTCTAAAAGCAGCCAGGGGGAAGAGAAGGGTCACTTACAAAGGCAAGCAAATCAGATTAAGCTCTGATTATTCAGCACAAGCCATGCAGGTAAGAAGGCAATGGGGAGACATATGCAAAACCCTAAAAGCAAAACACTGCCAACCAAGAATAATTTATCCAGCAAACCTATCAATCAAATATGATGGTTCAATCAAAATATTCCAGGGTAAACAGAATCTAAGGGATTTTATCAAAACCAACCCAGCACTTCAAAACATCCTAAAGGGAGTTCTTTAGACTGAAAATCAACAAGAACAGACAACAACCAGAGATTGACAGGCATGGCAACACCACCTGGAACTCAGTCGACAGCAGAGTCCAGAACAGAACAAAACAACAACAATGAATTCAAAGGAGCTGGGAAGTCAACCGAAGATCAAAATAATGTCAATGTCAAAGAGGGATAAATGTAGAAACAGAGATCCAGGTGGTGAGGATGTCAGGTAGATTACAGGCTATAATAGAATGGAGAGAAAAGTTAATAGACTATTAGGTAACCCCAAAGAAAGTTAATACTTCACAACTTACCATGAAAATGAACTTCCAAGCTGAACAAGCAAACATGAAAACCAAGAAGAAATCACCAATAAATAGCACAAACAATACAAACACAGCATAAGAAGGCATACAGAACAACGCAATAAACAGCACTTCCAAAAAATTAATATAAAGGCAGCAATTAATTCATACCTATTGATAATTACATTGAATGTCAATGGATTGAATGCACCAGTGAAGAGACAGAGAGTGGCAGATGGATAAGAAAATAAGACCCATCAATATGCTGCCTGCAAGAGACATACCTTACACACAAAGACAAAAACAGACTAAAAGTTAAAGGATGGAAAAAAATATACCAACCTAACTGCAACGAACAAGCAGGAGTAGCAATACTAATCTCTGATAAAGTAAATTTTAAGACAAAAACCAGCATAAGAGGTAAAGAAGGACACTACCTCATGATCAAAGGGTCAATTGAGCAAGACAACATAGCCATAATAAATATCTACACTCCCCATGAAAAAGCACCAAGATATATGAAGCAAACCTTACTAGAATTGAAGAAAGAAATAGATAAATCTACAATTATAGTGGGATATTTTAATATGCCACTCTTGAAAAGGAACAGGACAACAGAAAGAAACTCGACAGTTACAGAGGAACTAAACATCACAATCAACCAACTTGACCTCATAGATGTGTACAGAGTATTTAATCCAACAACAACAAAATATACTTTCTTCTCCACTGCACATGGAAAATTCTCCAGAATTGACCGTGTGTTAGGTCACAAAGCAAGCCTCCATAAATTTACGAACCTCAAAATACTACAGAGCATCTTTTCAGATCACACTGCTATAAAACTAGAAATCAACAATAAGAAGACAAAAGAAATAAAGTCGAATACATGAAAACTGAACAATACCCTGCTGAGAAGTGACTGGGTAAAAGAAGAAATTAAATGTGAATTCATAATTCCTAGAAACAAACGAGAATGAAAACACAACATACCAAAATCTTTGAGACATGGCAAAAGTGGTGCTGAGAGGGCACTTTATTGCAATAAATGCACACATCTAAAAAGAAGAAAGAACAGAAATTAACACATTAACACAGCATCTACAATTAGAAACTGACCAACAGAGGGAACCTACAGTCACCAAAAGAAAAGAAATAATAAAGATAAGAGCAGAAATAAATGAGAAAGAAAACAGAAAAACTATAGAAAGAATCAACAGGACAAGAAGCTGGTTCTTTGAAAGGATTAATAAAATTGACAAACCTTTGGCAAACCTAACCAAAGAACAGAGGGAGAAGACATGAATAACTTGCATTAGAAACCACATGGGTGATGTCACAACGGAACCAAATGAAATCAAAAGGATAATAACAGAATACTATGAGGAGTTGTACTCCAACAAATTCGAAAACTTAGAGGAGATGGATACATTTTTAGAAAAACACGACCTACCAAATCTTACACAGAGTGAAGTAGAAAACTTGAACAGACCCATAACAAAAGAAGAAATTGATCAGGTCATCAAAAAACTGCCAACTAAAAGAAGTCCAGGCCCAGATGGCACACTGGTGAGTTCTACCAAACATTCAGGGAAGAGCTGTCACCAATTCTACTCAAATTATTCCAGAATATAGACGAGGATGGAAAACTTCCTAATACTTTTTTTGTTTTTTTTCAGGATGAAACAGATTTTTAAAAAAATGTTTTATTGTGAATTATATGATAGTTTACATGGGAAAACATTAGTTTTACATTCATTCTATCATATATCGTTTCATTGCCATGGTTACAATCCCCTCCATGCATCATCAACCAACCAAAGGGTATACCCTGCAAGCCTGCCTCCTATACTACCCTCCTCCCCCCTAGTCTTCAGCACACAGTGGCTCTCCCTCTCTGGATCTAAAGTCCCCAGCTGCTCCCTCGCTCCATGTCATCGTCTCTGCCTCCATCTCAGGCATCACTGCTTCTCTGGGTAGGGTCCCGCTCTCGGCTCTTCTTTGTTGATTGACCTAGGGACCTCCGATCCTAGACTGTAAAGTTAATCACTTCCTTCCTTTCTATAAACGTCTACCTTTACATTTCCAACCCTATCAATCAATCCTGATAACAATTATTCACTATTGTATCACAAGAGATCCGTCTGCATTTCATTTCATCAGCTCCGTCTAGACCTAATACTTTTTATGAAGCAAACATAACCATCATCCCAAAACCAGGGAAGGACATCATTAAGAAAGAAAACTACAGACCAATATCCCTCATGAATATAGATGCAAAAATTCTCAATAAAATCCTAGTCAACAGAATCTAGCAACACATCAAAAAATTAAAACATTACGACCAAGTAGGTTTCATAAAAGGAGTGCAAGGATGGTTCAACATTAGAAAAGCAATCAATGTAATCCACCACATGAATAAGAAAAAGAAAAAGGACCACATGATCATATCAATTGCTGCAGAAAAGACATTTGACAAAATCCAATATCCATTCCTGATAAAAACACTCAACAAAGTAGGAATTGAAGGGAAATTCCTCAACATAATCAAGAACATATATACAAAACCAACAGCCTACATCACTCTCAATGGAGACAAACTGAAACCTTCCCTCTGCTAACAGGAACCAAACAAGGATGCCCTTAGTCACACTCCTTTTCAATATTGTTTTGGAAGTATTAGCCAGAGCTATACAGCAAGATAAGGAGCTCTGGTAGCGTAGTGTTACAAATTGGGCTGCGAACCTCAAGGTCAACAGTTCAAAACTACTTGCTGCTCTGAGGGAGAAAGATGAGGCTTTCTGCTCCTGTAAAGATTTATAGCCTCGGAAACCTTGTTTAGGGTCACTATGGGTAGGAACCAACTCGACGGCACTTAACAACAACAACAATATACAGCAAGATAGGGAAAAGGCATCCAAATTGGCAAAGAGGAAACAAAACTCTCTCTATTTGCAGATGATTGATCCTATACATAGAAAACCCCAAAGACTCAGTCAAAAAGCTATTAGACCTCATAGGAAGATTCAGCAAAGTGGCAGGGTATAAGATCAACACCCAAAAATCAGTTGGATTCCTCTATAGCAACAATGACAGCACTGAAAAAGATATTAGGAAAGAAATACCATTTACAACAGCCGCCCAAAGGATGAAACATTTAGGAATAAACGTAGCCAGAGAAACAAAGGACTTATACAAAGAGAATTACAAAACACTACTTCAAGAAACCAAAAGAGACTTACAGAAATGGAAGAACATACCATGTTTCTGGATAGGAAGACTCAACATCATGAAAATGTCAATATTGCCCAGAGCAATTTACACATATAGTGCAGTCCCAATCCAGATTCCAACAACATTCTTCAAAGAGATGGAAAACACAATTACAAACTTTATGTGGAAAGGAAAAAGACCAAGGATAAGCAAAGCAATGCTTAAGAAGAAGAACAAGGTTGGAGGCCTCTTACTACCCAATTACAAAATTCACTACATGGCTACAATGGTCAAAACAGCTTGGTACTGGTACAATGAAAGATACATTGATCAATGGAACAGAACTGAGAATCCAGAAATTAACCCATCCACATACAGCCAACTGATTTTTGACAAAGTTCCTAGGTATTTTGCATGAGGAGGAAATAGACTCTTTAACAGATGGTGCTGGCAGAACTGGATAGTGATATGCAAAAGATTGAAACACGACCTTTACCTCATGCCATATACAAAAAGAACTCAGCATGAATTCAAGACCTAAGTGTGAATCCTAAAATTATGAAAGTCATTAATGAGAAAATAGGGACAAATGTGAGACCTCTAATACAGAGAATACATAGACTACCAAACATTTTGAAAAGTACACAAACAAATGTAGACAAAATAGATGATTGTGACATACTAAACAGTAAAACTTATGTGCATCAAAAGACTTCACCAAAAGAGTAAAAAGGGAACCCACAGAATGGGAAAAAAATCTTTGCAACAACATATCACACAAGGGACTCATTTCTAAAATATATAGGAAACTACAACACTTCTACAAGAAAAAGATAAATAAGCCAATTAAAAAATGGGCACAGGACATGAACAGACACTTCACCAAGGAAGAGATATGGGCAGCCAACAAACATATGAAGAAATGTTCATGATCACTAGCCATCAGAGAGATGAAAATCAAAACAACAATGAGATATCATCTCACACCAGCAATAACAACAAATATAAAAAAAGTAAAGGACAATAAATACTGGCGAGGATGTGGAGAGACTGGGACACTCCTGCATAGCTGGTGGGATTGCAAAATGGTCCAGCCTCTCTGGAAAGCAATATGGCGCTTCCTCATAAGGTTGGAAATAGAAATACCTTATGATCCAGCGATCCTTGTACTTAGTATTTACCCACAAGAAATACGAGCCATAACATGAGTAGATGCATGCACACCAATGTTCATAGCAGTACTATTTACAATAGCAAAAATATGGAGACAGCCTAAGTGCCCATCAGTTGAAGAATGGATAAACAAACTTTGGTACTCACATACAATGGAATACTATGTCACATTGAAGAACAATAAGGAAGCTGGATGCCACCGCATAACATGGATGAACCTTGAGGGCAGTCACAAAAGGAGAAATACTGCATAAGACCATTATTGTAAATAAGTAAGAAAAAGAAACCACACTAAAAGGGGGACAACAACAAAAAATTTATATATGTTTGCTGATCACCAGGATGTATGGGACGAGAGGAGGGGAGGGATGGAGGGGAAGATAGAGCACAAGGTAAGGAATAGACACAGGATAGCTTGGGTGAGGAGATGGGGTAAGGAAGTGGGGTGCAATACACAAGAAGGGGAATGGGATGGAAGAACAAGGCTGATGGGAGAACAGTTAGGCAGGTTCACATGGACTAAGTGGGACAGAGGTAAATGATGATGTATGCACAACCTTGGAACAACAGGGCTCCGGTATACAAGGATCGAGGCACGGTTTGAAGGGGTAAAAGAGGGCAATAATGTTAAGATGCTTGGCTCCTCTTTTGAATCTTGGTTTCCTTGCCTACCATTGTAAAATAGACACTTAAGGTGGGGAGAAAGGAATAGCCAGAATCATCACTACAGAAAGTAAGTCCATCTTTAGCCTATAACTGATCGGAATACTTTACAGTGGGCTAGAAGTTGTCCAATGAAAGAGACTTCCTGTGGAACCTTTGCACTGCACAAGACCATAGGTGGAATCCAGAACCCCATCCAGAACCGACTGAGGTAGGAAATTTCCACTGGAAAGGATGAGTAGATCAGCCTGGAGTGGCTAGAAGAACAGAAGATGCTTTGTGAAAGAATGACCGGCAGGAAAAATTTGAAACAATAATAGCAGTCTGATGGATTACTACAAGAACAAGTAAGCTGTTTGCCCGGGAGCCATCAAGGCAAGTGGTCGGGTCCCCTCAGAGCAAACCTTCTAAGACTGAGACTCAAGGGAAATACATAAGCAGGCATTTGGTCTGGATGGTGACCATGGGGATAAAATAGCAATGAAGTTGCGAGCTAAGGCTGACCACATTCAATAGACTCCTGTGAACCTGGGTGGAGACCTGGATGGCCAGCAGTTTGGCAAGACCCAGGGACTCCTGGGCCCAGAGGCAGTGACACAGCCACACAGGACTAGAGTGGAGAGTGAAGCGTCCAGCTGCTATGAAGTGGGGGGAGATGCACAAGAACACCCATATTTGCAAATAGTACCCACTTGACCTGACTTCTATGGCTGGCTGATCAGAACTCGAATAGAAGAAGAAAGAAGATGGAGAAAAAAAAAAGAAAAAAAAAAAGAGTAACCTGCTACACTTTGATGAACTTTACCTATACTTATGGACATAGTAGCTCAAAAAAGGGAACACATCTTTACAACAAGGATCATTCCCACCCCCTAGGTACACAGGGCTGACAAGGATGGGCAACATAGACATTGGCTACCCAAAATGGGGGGGGGGGCCTATAAAGGCAAGAAGTGACTGGCTTACAAGCTTTCAAAAGGGATGGGGTGGGAATTCCAGACGGGGTGGGGGAAGGTAGAATTACCATTGAATGATTTCCAATTGGTTGGGACTGGGCTGATGAAAGGAAATGGGGTTAAGACTCTTGTGGAACAATAGTGAATAATTGCCATCAGGACTGAATGTGAGGCTAGGCAATGTAGAAGTATATGTTTTTTGACAAAAGGAGGAGAGTGATTGATTTTTCAGCCCAGGAGTGGAGGTCCCTGGGACCATCAAGTGAGAAGAACCGAGAGTGGGACCCTACCCAGAGAGGCAGTGATGCCAGGGATGGATACAGAGAAGATGATGTGAACAGATGGAGTGGCTGGGGACAGTGGACTCAGGGAAGGAGAAGGGCTGTGTGCTGGCAGCTGGGTGGAGGGTGGGGGCGGGCTGGTATAGTGTACCCTTTGTGGTTATATGACGATACATGGAGGGGACTGTAATCATTGCAATGAAACAACATACAATAGGATGAGTGTAAAGCTGATGTTCTCCCTTGTAAACCTCACAATAAAAACTTTCTAAAAAAATTGTTAACCGTGGTTTGTGAGATTATAAATAATTAAAAAATATCTCTACACACACACACACACACACACACAAATGGATGTCAAAGAGACTCTGAACCTTGTTCTCCAGCATAGAGATGCTAACACAAATGGAAGAAGTCATGAGGTACAAGAGCTGAACAGTGAATTTCAAAGGTTAGATCTAGAAGACAAAGTCAAATATTATAACAAAATGTACAAAGGCCTGGAGTTAGAAAACCAAAATGGAAAAACACACTCAACATTTCTTAAGCTAAGGGAACTGACAAAAAAAATCAAGCCTCGACTTTCATTATTAAAAGATTCTATGTGGAAAGTATTGAATGATGCAGAAAGCACCAAAAGAAGATGGAAGGAAAACACAGAGTCACTGTAGCAAAATTAAATGGTCGATGTTCAACCATTTCCAGAGGTGTCATATGATCAAGAATCAATGATCCTAAAGGAAGAAGTCCAAGGTGTATTGAAGGCATTGGCAAAGAACAAAGCTCTGGGAATTGATGGATTACAAATAGAAATATTTCAACAAATTGATACGGCACTAGAGGTGCGCACTCATCTATGCCAAGAAATTCATAAGGCAACTACCTGGGTAATTGACTGGAAAAGATCCATATTTGTGCCCATTCCAAAAAGAGGTGACCTAAAAGAATGTAGAATTCATCGGACAATATTGTTGCTATCCCATGCAAGTAAAGTTTTACTAAAGATAACACAAAAAGGATTATAATCATACATTGACAGAGAACTTTCAGTGATTCAAGCCGGATTCAGAAGAGGATGTGTACCAAGAGGTATCACTGCTGATATCAAATGGATCTTGGCTGAATGCAGAGAATACCAGAAAGATGTTTACCTGTGTTTTATTGGCTACACAAAGGCTTTGATTGTGTGGATCATGAAAAGCTATGGACAACATTGCAAGAGTATTCTGATCACTTAATTTTGCTCATGAAGAACCTGTACATAAACTAAAAGGCAGTTGTTAAACAGATTAAGGGAACACTGAACGGTTTAAAATTAGAAAAGGTGTGTGCCAGGGTTGTATTCTTTCACCATACTTATTTAATTATATGCTTAGCAAATAATCCGAAAAGCTGGGTTATATGAAGAAAAACGTGGCATCAGGATTGGATGAAGACTCGTTAACAGCCTGTGATATGCAGATACTACAACTTTGCTTGCTGGAAATGAAGAGGATTTAAAGTACTCATTGATGAAGATCAAAGACCACAGCCTTTTGGCATAGGTTGCATCTCATGTAAAGAAAACAAAAATCCTCATTACTGGACCAAAGACAGCATCCGTATAAATGGAGAAAACATTGAAGTTGTCAGACTTAATTATGCTTTGACTAACCATCAACACTCATGGAAGCAGCTTTCAAGAAATCAAACAACTTAGTGCATTTGGCAAATCTGCTGCACAGGACCTCTTTAAAGTGTTAAAGACCAAAGATTTCAGTTTGAGGACTCAGGCGCACCTTACCCAAGCCATGTTATCTTTAATAATTTCATATGCATGCAAAAGCTGGACAGTGAATAAGGAAGAGCATAGAAGAATTGCTGCTTTTGAATTATGGTGTTGGAGGAAAATATTGAAAGTGCCATGGGCTGCCAAAAGAACGAACAGATCAGTGTTGGAAGTACAGCCAGAATGCTCCTTGGAGGCCAGAATGGCCAAACTTTGTCTCTTATACTTTAGACACATTATCAGGAGGAATTAGTCCCTGGAGAAGGATATCATGTTTGGTAAAATTGGGGTTCGAGGAAAAAAGAAAAAAACCCCAACAAGATGGATTGGCACAATGGCAGCAGCAATGAGCTCAGGTGTATTGATAATTGTGACGTTGGCTCAGGACTATGCAGTGTTTTGTTCTTTTGTGCATAGAGTTGCTATAAGTTGGTACCAACTAGATGACACCTAACAACAATAACAACAGTATACTAAAGGTACTAGTTCATTTAATGAGACAAGGAAAAGAAAGACAAGGCACACAAATTAAAAAGGAAGGAGTAAAACTCTATTTTATTTGCCGACAATATGATTATGTATAAAACCCTAAGGAATCTACAAAAGAATAAAACTACTAGACCTAACAAACAAGTATAAAATAATCTCATTGTACAAATTAACATTAAAAATCAATTTTATTTCTCTTTGCCAACAAAAACCAATTACAAGTTGAAATTTTACCATATCATTTGCAATACCACTAAAAATAGGTACTTAAGCATAAATTTTGCAAAATATGTTTTTATGAAAGAGACGATGAAAGATTTAAATTAACAGAGACATCATACTTATAGATCAGAAGACTAATATATTAAGATGCCAAATTTTTCCAAGTTGATTTTTAGATTCAATGCAGTCCCCAAGCAGTCTGTTTTGTAGAAACTGAAATATTAATCCTATAATGTACATGCAAATGCAAATAGACAAATGTCATTGAAAAAGGACAGTGTTTGAGCACTTGTATGAATTGATTTTGAGATCTACTTTGGAGTCATAGCAATCAAGACAGGATTGTATTAGAATAAAAATATATAGAGAGATCATCGGAACAGAATGAAAAGTCTAGAAATAAATCCAGTCATATTCGTATGTGGCCAACTGATATTTGATAATGATGCCAACAATTCAATGGGGAAAGACTGTCTTTTCAACAACTGGAGTTGGAAGAAATGAAAATCCCTAAGGAAAAGGAGGGGAAAAAAATGAACCTCTACCCTTAACTCTGGAGTCCTGTACAGTGTACAGTGCGGCACTGTAGGATAAGCACTGGACCACGAGGTTGGTTTGAACCACAAGGTCGGCAATTCAAACTCACCAGTCACTTCTCAGAAATCCTATACAAGGTCTCTATGAGCCAGAACCAAGAAGGAAGCACTTAACAACAACCCTTAACTCACACCATAAACAACATTAACTTGAACTAGAAAAGAATGCATAAATGCAAGAGTAAAAACTATAAAATTTCTAGAAGATAACATGAAATTTTTAAAATAAACTATGGCAAAATAAAGAGGTATGGTAGCATTGTTGTTGTTGCTGTCAGGTGCCATCTAGTCGGAACCGACTCATAGCGACCCCATGCACAGCAGAATGAAACCATCTCTGATCCTGGGCCAACCTCACTACTGCTGACACACTTGACACCATCAATGACGCCACCTGGCCGATCCATCTCGTTGGGGGTCTTCCTCTTTTTCTCTGACCCTCCGTCTTACCCAGCATGACATCCTTCTCCAGCGACATTTCCCTCCTGACAATATGTCCAAAGTATGAGACAAAGCTTAGCCATCCTGGCCTCCAAGGAGCACTCTGGTTGCACTTCTTCCAAAACAGATCTATTGGTTCTATGGTAGCGTTGTTGTTGTTGTTGTTAAGTGCCATCGAGTCGGTTCCGACCCATAGCGACCCTGAATAGGGTTTCCGAGGCTATAAATCTTTACGGGAGCAGATCGCCTCATCTTTCTCCCGCGGAGCAGCTGGTAGTTTCGAACTGCTGACCTTCCGGTTCGCAGCCCGATTCGTAACCAGTATGCTATGGTAGCGTAGTGGTTACGAATTAGAGTGCAAGCCTCAAGGTCAGCAGTTTGAAACTACCAGCTGTTCCGTGGGAGAAAGATGAGACTTTCTGCTCTTGTAAAGATTTACAGTCTCAGAAATCCTGTACAGGGTCACTATGAGTTGGAACTGACTCCATGGCACACAACCACCACTACCACCACCATGGCCAAACAAAAATTTCTTGAATAGTTCTAAGAATAAGCACAAACTAAAAGAAAAATATGATACATTGGACTTGATTGAAGCTAAAAACTTTTAGCACTTCAAAAGCCAATAAAATGAAAAGACTAGTTACAGGGAGAAACTATTTCAAAAAAGTAGTAAAGAACCATATATAATATAAAAAGAATTCAAATATAATATCTAAAGAACCTTTCAAGAATATGACAAACAACCCAATTAAAAAACAAAACAAAACAAAACAAGCAAAGGATTTGAATAGACAGGTCCTTCCTGATAACTTGTCCAAAGTCTGTGAGATAAAGTCTCACTATCCTTGATTCTAAGGAACATTTTGGCTGTACTTCTTCCAAAGCAGATTTGTTAGCTTTCTGGCAGTCCACGGTATATTTAATATTCTTTGCCAACATCCTAATTGTTTCACAAGATGGACTAATACACTGGCTACAGCAATGGGTTCACACACAGCAACAATTGTGAGGATAGCACAGGTCCTGGCAGTACCACTTCGAGTTAGAACAACTCAAGAACCTTAACAACAACAAAAAGCAATTTGCAACTCTATTTATCTCATATTATCTCATATCTCATATTATTAATAATAAATATTAATAAGGAGTTACCAAACTAGACTGCCAAAAGATAAAAATAGACCTATGCTGGAAGAAGTACATTTAGAGTGCTCTTTGGAGCCAAGAGGCCAGACTTTGTCTTTCATACTCCTGACATATGGTCAGGAGGGACCAGTCCCTGGAGAAGGACATTATGATTGGTAAGGTGGAGGGACAGAGAAACAGAGGAAGACCCCCAGCGAGATGGATTGGCACAGTGGCAGCATCAGTGGGCTCAAACGTAGCAACGATTGTGAGATTAAGTTCTGTTGTGCACAGGATCTCTATGAGTCAGTATCGACTCGATGGCATCTAACAACAACTGGATGACGCCAAACTCCAGTGACGCCACCACATCTTTTCACCGTTGTAGACAACTTCAAACTCTGCCACAGACTTGTTTGTTGTTGTTGTTGTTAAGTGCCATCGAGTCAGGTTCGACCCATAGCGACCCTGTACAGGGTTTCCGAGGGTGTAAATCTTTACGGGAGTAGAAAGCCTCATCTTTCTCCCGCGGAGCGACTGGTAGTTTCGAACTGCTGACCTTAAGGTTCGCAGCCCGATTCGTAACCACTACGCTACCAGAGCTCCTTACAGACTTGTTTACTTTGTACTTTGGTCGAATATCAAGCCAGTCTTTCACCATTTCAGATTCATTTTCCTTCTTCGTTTCGATTGCACAGCCTTAAAAACAGATTTGGTTTCGTTTCCCTGCAGCGGCCGGCCCCGCCCCCAAACAGCTGGTTAAGAGCCCAGCGCTTGAGGAGGAGAGGAGCAGAGGCTGCGGTCCCGATACATCATCGGTTCTCCGCTGCTCTGCACAGCTACGCCGGGAGGCAGTGGACGCACTCAGGCGTCCATCATCTTCCGCTGCCCTTCAGAGTCCAGAAAGGGGAGGCGCGTCCGTGGAGTCTCCGATAGCGGCGATGGAGCGGACAAGGCACCCTGTGTACTCGACTCCCAAGCCGCATACCGTATTGAGTCCCGACGTACCCCGCTCCGCAGCTTCCTCCAAGCCGCGGGCCGCACCGCTCTGGCTCTTCCCCAGCCCCGCGGAACTCTACAGCGCCTTGTCCGGGAAATTCAAGCAGACGCGCCAAATCTGCTGCTCTGGGGGACGCCTGGCGGTGCTGGCGCGCGGCGGGACCTCGGTTGAGGTTCACCTGCTGCAGCAGAGGAGCACCGGCCCCAGGAAGCCCAGTGAGTAAGGCCTCGCCGCCTTGGGCTGGGGGGTGCAGGGTGGACGACTGATGGCCTGTGCTGTAGGAGTTGTGATGTATGTTCCTACTCTGCTCTAAGCGGAAATGAAATCTCACTAGTGAGCCAGGCACTGACTGAAGCATCCCGAAATTGCCATAGATACGTGCCTGCTCTGACCATTTTTCATTTTCGCAGATGCAGCACACCTAAAACCAAACCCACTGCCATCAAGTGGATTCCTGATTCATAGCGACTTTATAAGACAGGCTAGAGATAGATGGTCAGTATTTCCGAGGCTGTACATCAGTTTGGAACCAGACAGCATCATCTTTCTCCTGAAGAGCAGCTAGTGAGCTCAAATTACTGAACTTTTTGGTTAGCTTGTCATTGTTGTTGTTGTTAAGTGCTGTCGAGTCGGGTTCTGTCCGACCCCTAGCGACCCTGTATAGGGTTTCCAAGGAGCAGTTCATGTCCAAAGTCCACTTGAACCCGCAGGCCTCCGGGTTCAAGTGGACTTTTGCAGGCCAGCGAATTCTCCTGCCCCACCCTTAACCCACTTCTCCACCAACTGGTCCAGAGTTTTCAGAATGTTGACAGAATCTTTGTTTAGTTTGGCCCTTATGTATGTACTCTGTTCAATTTAATTGAAAAGGAGAAATGAATAAAAATCCTAACTCCAAAAAAAGGAGCTAGAACCTGTAACTTGATGGAGGTGTGAAGGGAGAGTATGTGGGCAGAATCTTTGTCTTTCTTAGCTTAGTCTTTCCTCTATAACGTTTCTTTTTCGAGCCACCCCCATTGCCCCCCCCCCTTTACTCCTTAGACATGTCTGCCTTAATTTTGTGAGCTTTCAGATAAGATAGTTTACTTGTTCACAAGTATATTGTGTTCGGTAGCAATTTTAACAGTGCTTTCAGTTGCACTTCCCTGAAATCCTGTCTCTACAGATACAAATTCAGGTAATGTGGTTCTGACTCATAACAACACAGTAGAACTGCTCCATAGAATTTTCAAGGCTGTAATATTTAAGGAATAGATTACTACACCTATCCCTCCCCGAACCACTAGAGAGTTTGACCACGAGGTTAAGTAACCTTTTGAGTTGACCTTCATGATGCAAATGAAGTACCTTTGGGACCTTCATTTGCGGATGGGATGCAGCGCAAAATGAGGAGAAACAGCTGTTAACATTCATTAATCATTGGAACATGAAATGTCTGAAATATGAATCTAGGAAAATTGAAGTTGTCAAAGACAAAATGGAACATGTAAACATTGATATCCTTGGCATTAATGAACTGAAATGGACTGGCATTGGTCATTTTGAACCTTGTTTCCTATGCCGGGAATGACAAATTAATGAGCAATTGCATCATATTCATCATCAAAAAGCATATTTCAAGATTTATCTTGAAATACAATACTGTCTGTGATAGGATAAAATCCATTCGCCTACCAGGAAGACCAATTAATACCACTATTATTCAAATTTATGCATCACCCACTAAAGCCAATGACAAAGAAATGGAAATATTCTACTAACTTATGCAGCCTAAAATTGAACACACATTTAGTCAAGATATATTGATAATTACTTTTGATTAGAATGCAAAGGTTGGAAACAAAGAGGAAGATCAGTTGTTGGAAAATATGGCCTTGGTGATAGAAAGGATGCTGGAGATGGTATGACACAATTTTGCAAAATCAATGATTTCTTCATTGCAAATACCTTTTATAAACAACATAAAAGACGACTGTACACATGGGAGTCCTGGTGTGGTGCTGTTGGTTAATGCAGTGGACTGCAAAGTCCACTTGAACCAGGAGGCCTGCAGTTCAAGCTTTCACCTGGGAAACCCAGTACAGAGTCACTATGGGTCGGATCCTTACTCAATGGCACTTAACAACAACAACAGAAACATACACATGGACCTCACCATTTGGAATACACAGAAATCAAATTAACTACATGTGTGGAAAAGAAGGCAGAAAAGCTCCATATCATCAGCTAAAAGAAGGCCAGAGGCAGTCTGTTCAACAAGTTAAAGCTGAAGCTAAAGCAAATAAAAACAAGTTCACAAGAGCCAAAATAAGACCTTGAACATATCTCACCTGAATTTAGAGATAATCTAAAGAACAGATTTGATTCATAAGACACTAAAGACTGAAGACAACCTGAGGAGTTGGGTGATGATATCAATATCATCCATCATACAGGAAGAAAGCAAAAGGTCATAAAGAAGACTAGAGAGAAGGAAAAGATAAAAATGAATGTCAGAAGAGACTCTGAAACTTGCTTTCTAACATAGAGATGCTAAAGCAAATGGAATAAGTGAGGAGGTACAAGAGCTGAACAGAAAATTTCAAAGTTTAGCTATAGAAGACAGTGAAATATTATAACAGTATGTGCAAAGGCCTGGAGTTATAAAACCAAAAGAGAAGAACACACTTAGCGTTTCTCAGGCTAAGGGAACTGAAGAAAAAATTCAAGCCTTGGCTTGTGGTATTGAAGGATTCTATGTGCAAAACATTGAATAATGCAGAACGCATCACAAGAAGATGGAAGGAATACAGAATCACTATAGTAGCGTAGTGGTTATGAATCGGGCTGTGAGCCACAAGGTCAGTAGTTCGAAACTCCCAGCTGTTCCACGGGAGAAAGATGAGGCTTTTTGCTCCTGTAAAGATTTATAGCCTCTGAAACCCTATGCAGGGTTGTTATGAGTCGGAACCAACTCCACGGCACATAATAACAAATAACACAAAAAAATGGTCGATGTTCAACCATTTCAAGAGGTTGCCAACAAAACTGAAGGAAGAAGTTCAAGGTGCACTGAAGGCACTGGCAAAGAATAAGGATTTGGGAATTGATGGAATCCAAATAGAAACCTTTCAACAAACTGATACATCTCTGGAGGCACTTACTCATCTATGCCAAGTAATTTGGAAGACAGCTACCTGGCCAACTGACTGGAAGAGATCCATATTTGTACCAGTTACAATGAGAGGTGACCCAACAGAATGTGGAAATCATAGGACAATATCATTAATATCACATGCAAGTAAAACTTTGCTAAAGATAGTTAAAAAAAACAACTGCAACAATACATTGACAGTGAACTCCCAAAAGATCAAGCCAGATCCAAACGAAAACGTGGAATGTGGGTTATCATTGCTGACATCAGATGGTTCTTGGCTGAAGAAGAAATTACCAGAAAGATGTTTACCTGTGCTTTATTGACTATTGAAGGACCCTGCGCCTGATCAACAAAATGGCATTGCAACTACCCCCAAGTAGCGCTGAATAAAGTCTCCAGAAAGTCTCCAGAAAGCTGAAGTCTTTATTACAACTAGAGACCCTCCACCCAGTAATTTCAGGTTTCAGGAAAATCTCCATAACCCTACCCATTGAAAACTGGCCAGAATTGTACCCAGGACCACACCGCCTACAGAATACCCCAGTCTGTAAGAATCAGGCGGGCTCTTGGTCTCTTTTGGTGACTTAGAGTACCCCTTCTAGATTTACTCTCAATAAAACTGTCTGCTGTTGAAGCCAAGACTCTCTCCTTGTCCCTTTGTTTCTTATTTCTTACAACTATGCAGAGGTTTTAAGCTATGGACAACATTGTGGACAATGAGTATTTCAGAACACTTAATCAAGCTCGTAAGAGACCTGTACACAGTCCAGGAGGCAGTTGTTCAAACAGAACAAGGAGACACTGAATGGTTTAAAATCAGGAAAGGTGTGTGCCAGGGTTGCGTTCTTTCACCATACTACTCAATCTGTATGCTGAGCAAATAATCCAAGAAGATGGATTGCATGAAGAAGAATGTGGCATCAGAATTGGAAGAAGGCTCATTAACAACTTACAATGTGCAGATGATACAACCTTGCGTGCTGAAAGAGAAAAAGTATTAAAATACTTACTGAAGACCAAAGACCTTAGCCTTCAGTATGGGTTGCACCTCAATGTAAAAATTACAAAAACCCTCACCACTGGATCAATAAACAACATCATGATAAATGGAGAAAGGATTGAAGTTGTCAAAGACTTCATTTTGGTCAGATCAACCATCAACATTCTTGAAAGCAGCAGTCAAGAAATAAAACGATGTATTGCATTAGGCAAATCTGCTGCACACGACCTTTTTAAATGTTGAAGAGTAAAGATGTCAGTTCGAGGATTAAAGTGTGCCTTATCCAAGTCATGATTTTTCAATAGCGTCATATGCACATGAAAGTTAAAACCACGAATAAGTAAGACTGTAGAAGAATTGATGTATTTGAATTGTATTGTTGGAAAAGGATATTGAAAGTACCATGGACTGCCAAAACAACAAACAAATCTGTGTTGGAAGAAGTACAACCAGAATGCTTCTTAAAAGCCAAAGTGACCAGACTTTGTCTCTCAGACTTTAGACATATTATCAGGAGGGACCATTCCTGGGAGGAGGACTTCATGCTTGGTAAAGTGGAGAGACAGTGAAAAAGAGGGAGACCCACATCTAGATGGATTGGCACAGTGACAGCAACAATGGGCTCAAATGTGGCAGCAATTGTGAGGATGGCATTGGACTGGGCAGTGTTTCGTTCTGTTGTACATAGGGTTCTATGGATAAGAACCGACTTGATGGCACCTAATAACAACAATAATTTTATGATTTCATTTCTTACATTTAGGTCATTGATAGATTTTGATTTAATTTTTGTATATGGTGTGTGGTATGGATCAAGGTCTTGCTTGTGAAAATCCAGTTTTCCCTGTAGCATTTAATGATAAGATTCTTTCCCTCTTGTGTAGATTTAACACACTTTAGAAAATGAATTGATAATACATATACAAAACCCACATTATTTTTTTAAGTTTTTATTGTGAATTGAGTGATAGTTTATGTGGGAGAATATCGCTTTTACATTCATCCTATTGTATTTTGGATCATTGCAGTGATTACAATCCCTTCCATGCATCATCATTCAACAGTATTTCCTTCTATTTCCTGTGATTTTGGGGGTGGGAGGCAGCGATTGTAAATGGTCTTACTTTCCTAATTTCCTTTTCATTATTAGTATATAGGACACTGACTGATTATGTATGTTGACCTTGTACCGTGACACTTTGCCAAATCCTCTAATGAGTTTTAGTAGTAGGTTTCACTGAGTCTTTGGGGGTTTTCTTTGTATAGGATCATATCATCTGCAAATGAGAGACATAACCCACATTTTTAAGCTCTGAAACTTTATGCAATTGGCATCTTTGAAGAAATGTTATCTTACTGTTTGTTTTGCATTTAGAGTCAAGTCAAGCATCTCGTCAGTTCTTTATTGGTCGTTTACTTGTTTTTTTGTAAGTTGCCTATTTATATCTTAGCCTGGTTTGTAAAAAAAAATTGAGCTGTCAATCCTTTTCATTATTTATTTTAAACATGTATCTGAATATACAAATATAAAATAATGCAACATTTTCTACATCATTCCCTTTGAAATAGTTCCATAAGCTCAATCATACCTTTTAGGAATATAAGCCTGACTTCTATTTGGAGCAGTCAAAAGAGGTTTATTATATTTGTTTGCTTTTTTAAGAGAAAGCATCGCAAAACACACCATATAATTGTATGTGTTCCTGACATATATATGTGAGTTATGTTGTCCTAAATTAAAAATTTTTATATGTGTTTATATATTTTGTCATTTCTATCATATCAACCTTACATTTCTTTGTCTCAACTAATTAGATAAGAATGTAAAAGCAAATAACGAATCTACTGTTTAAAGGGCATATCCCATTTAAAGCAAAGTATGTATTAATGCGTACCCAAAGTGGGGGAAAAAATAGAAAAAAAAAAAGCTTTTTCTAAGACAATAATCATTCTTAGTTTGTATGCTTTTCATATTTGAATTTTCTTGAAAACAAATTCACATTAAATCAAAAGTTGTCTAGTGGAATTTTTTCCCAGCTGTTGTAAGTATATTATAATTAAATCAGTAATGATAATCATGGGTAGTAAACAGAATAATGCTAGTTCCTGATTGCATTTGCTCTTCAGAGTATATTAAATTAGAAAGAAATATGAAGATATATTCCATGGACCAAGGAGCAGAGCACATGCTGATTCTGTCTTCAGATGGAAAACCATTTGAGTACAACTTTAGTATAGAACATGCCCGGTAAGGAACTCTCTTTATTTTATTAAAATTTACTTTTAATGGAACAACTAGAACAGAAATAATGAGAATGCTCACGCATCGTGAAGAATGTAACTTATGTCACTGAACAACTTGTATAGAAATTGGTTAAAAAAAAATGGAAACCTAAACTGCTCTGCCAACCTTCACTAAAATCAATAAAAAAAATTTTTTTAAAAATAAAAACAGATTCTAAGAAATGCCAATAGCAGCAGAGAAACAAAAATCTTTTAATTTTATTTAAATTTTACTTAAAGGGAAAATAATAACTTTCATAGGAATACGTTACCATATATAGTAACATTTTCCTACAGAAGTTATGTCTCAAAAAAATAGAAATCTTTTTTCCAACTTAGAAGGAAAAAACAGCAACAAACAAACCTGCATTATCATAGAATTATTTCTGAGGTTTTCCTGGTAAATTATATAAATTAGAACTTCCTTCCATCTTACATTATTACTGTATCATAAAGTTATTGTTCGCAAAAGACTGGTTTAGAATCATCTTATTCCAGTTACATAATACACATTCTTTTCCATCAATTAAAACATGTATGTTGTGTTTTGTAATAGTTGTTTTATTGTGTTAATAATAATTTTCAAAGTACAAATGTGAGCTTGTATATTTAAATGTTTTACTTGAGCTTCAATCCTAATTGGCTGGTGGTGGTTATGTGCTGTGGAGTCTGTTCCGACTCATAGCGACGCTGTTCAGGGTTTCTGAGGCTGTAAATATTTACCAGAGCAGAACACCTCATCTTTCTCCCACGGAACAGCTGGTAGTTTCGAACTGCTGACCTTAAGGTTTACAGCCCGATTTGTAACCACTACGCTACCAGAGCTCCTTTCAATCCTAATTAAGTACAGTTAATAGTTTTAAGTTTGATAATTGTG
The DNA here is from genome assembly GCF_000296735.1 of Chrysochloris asiatica. Classification (NCBI taxonomy): domain Eukaryota; kingdom Metazoa; phylum Chordata; class Mammalia; order Afrosoricida; family Chrysochloridae; genus Chrysochloris; species Chrysochloris asiatica. The sequence goes on from NW_006408627.1 coordinate 8,998,696, forward strand.
ACATTCATTTTGGTGACTTCCAAAATATTTTCTTTCATCAGGTTTCAATGTGTTTTACAAGAAAAGTCTATAATTCAGATCGCATGTGGAGATCATCATTCTCTTGCACTTTCGAAAGGTAATTTTCTGGAATATAAACTTTTTTTAAGTACAGTGAATACGTATCTATGTAGAGTTTGTAGAATGCTTGTTCTTCACCTTTTAACAGGATAGAAATATGGTTTTGAATTGAGCAATATCAGACATATAAAATCCTCAAGTTTCCATAATAACTATGCATACATTTTTCCCCCATGTCTTCCTTTTTCAAATATGAAACAGCATTTTCTGAATAATACAAATCAATTTATCTGGAATGAGGACTGGGCCTGAGCCACCTTTTTCTAGAGCCTTCTTTCCTTTCCCTAGCATTCCTACAAATCCCTTGGCAGGTGCTCAGACTCTCCTAGGTCAACTTGTGATGTGTTTTAACTATTGAATTTTTGAATTAAAGGATTCTACTGAGTACTTTATTGTTTCCTATTTATGTCAGGTAAGGAGCTCTGGTAGCGTAGTGGTTACGAATCGGGCTGCGAACCTTAAGGTCAGCTGTTCGAAACTACCAGCTGCTCCGCGGGAGAAAGATGAGGCTTTCTACTCCCGTAAAGATTTACACCCTCGGAAACCCTGTACAGGGTCGCTATGGGTCGGAACCGACTCGACGGCACTTAACAACAACAACAATGTATGTCAGGTACTATAATGTGAGAAATGGTAAATTAAAATTAAAAACTCCAAACTCTAAAGAAATTTGACTGTAGAAAAGAATGAAGACAGGAAGTTGATAGAAGGTAATTCAGGGTTAAGAAATTAAATATATATATATTAGGCAGACATGAATGGAGGATGAGATTCACCACCACCATCAGTTGCTGTAGAGTCAATTCTGACATATAACAATCCTTGATGTGTGTCAGAGTAGAACTATTCCACAGGGCTACTGATGAAAGTTCTTTCAGATGTAGATCAGCATGCCCTTCTTTCGAGGCACCTTCAAGTGTTTGGTTAACCACTGAGTGTATTAACCATGGAATCACCCAGGTGTTCCTTCCAAGAAACCAGACTCATAGAAACCCTATAGGACAAAATAGAACTGTCCCATAGGATCTCCAAGATTGTGATCTTTAAGGAAGCAGACTGAATATTTCTCTCCAGAAGAGCTGCTTTTGTTTTTGTTAAGTGCTGTGGAATTGGTTACGACTCACTGTAACCCTATAGAGGCTTTATGAAGAGGGATTGGTGGGTTTGAACTACTGATCTTGTGGTTAGCAGTACTTATCTAGTACTAGCGGGTTCAAATGGTCAACCTATTGCTTACAATTAAGTGGTAGTTGTTATTGAGGTGCCCTCAAGCCAGTTCCAACTCATAGCTTATGCACAACAGAACAAAACACTGCCTGGTTCTGCCCCATCCTCACAATTGTTACATTTGAGCCCATTTCTGCTGTCACTATGTCAGTTCATCTCATTGGGGGTCTTCCTCTTTTTCATTGACCCTCCACATCCTCAAGCATGATGCCCTTCACCAGGGGTTGATCCCTTCTGATAATATGTCCAACGTATAAGAGATAAAATCTCGCCATCCTAGTTTCTAGGGAACATTCTGGCTGTACTTCCAACTCAAATTTGTTTGTTTTCTTTCAGTCCATGGTACTTTTTAATATCCTTCTCCAGCACCATAATTCAAATGCATTATTTCTTCTATATCTTCCTTAACCATTGTCCAACTTTCACGTACATAAGAGACAATTGAAAACACTATGACTAGGGTCAGGCACATCCTTAGTCCTCAAACTGGTATCTTTGCTCTGCAATGGTTTACAGAGGTCTTGTGCAACAGATTTGCCTAATTCAGTAAGTCATTTGGGTTTTTGACAGATACTTCCATGAGTGTTGATTGTGGAGCCAAGCAATTTGACAACTTTAATATTTTCTCCATTTATCATGATGATATTTATTGGTCCAGTTGTGAGGATTTGTATTTTCCTTGCATTGAGGTACAACCCATACTGAAGGCTCTGGTCTTTGACCTTCATCAGTTAAGTATTGTAAGTCCTCTTCTCTCCCAGCAAGCAAGATAGTATATTTACATATCACAAATTGTAAATGAGTCTTCTTCTAATCCTGATGCCATGTTCTTCTTCATATAATTCAGCTTCTCTGATTATTTCCTCAGTATACAGATTGAATAAGTATTTTAAAACAGCACAGTCCTGACACATGCCTTTCCTGATTCCTAACCATTCAGTAAGGAGCTCTGGTAGCGTAGTGGTTACGAATCAGGCTGTGAACTGCAAGGTCAGCAGTTCGAAACTACCAGCGATTCCGCGGAAGAAAGATGAGGCTTTCTGCTCCCATAAAGATTTACAGCCTCAGAAACCCTGTGCAGGGTCACTATGAGTTGGAACTGACTCTACGGCACTTAACAAACCATTCAGTATCTCGTTGTTCCATTCTAACAACTGCCTCTTGGTCCATGTACAAGTTCCTCAGGGACACAATCAAGTGCTCTGGAATACCCATTCCTCACAATGTGATCCATAACGTGTCATGATCCCCACAATTGAAAGCATTTGCGCAATCAATAAAGTATAAGTAAATATCTTTCTGGGTATTCTTTGTTTTCAGCCAAGATCCATCTGATATTAGCAGTAATATCCCTAGTTCCATGTCCTCTTTTGAATACAGCTTGACTATCTGGCAATTCTCTGTCAATATACTGTTGTTACCTGTTTTTTAATTAGCTTTATCAAAAGAGTTCTTGCATGTGATATTAATGATGCTGTTCAATGATCTGCATTCCATCAAGTCATCTCTTTTTGAAATAGACACAAATATTAATCGCTTCTAATCAGTTGACTAGTAGCTGTCTGTCAAATTTGTTGGTGAGCACCTCCAGGACTATATCAGTTTGTTGAAAGATTTCAATTTCTATTCCATCAACTCCAAAATCTTGTTTTTAACAGTGCCTTCAGTGCAGCTTGGACTTCTTCCTTCAGTTGCCTTTGGCTCTTGATCACATGCTACTACTTAAAATGCTAAAACATTGACCATTTATTTTGGGTACAGTGACTCTGTATTCCTTTCATCTTCTTTTGATGCTTCTTGCATCATTCAATATTTTGTTCCTAGAATCCTTCAGTATTTCAAGTTGAGGTTTGAAGTTTTTCTTCTTTCAGTTTGAGAAATGCTGAACATGTTCTTCCCTTTTTGTTTTTTAACTCCAGGTCTTTGCATACTTCATTATAATACTTGACTGACATCTCAAGCTGCCCTTTGAAATGTTCTTTTCCAGTATTTTAACTGACTTTATGCTTTCTTCCTGTATGATATTCTTATTGCCATCCCATAACTCTTCTGGTCTTTGGTCATTAGTGTCTAATGCATCAAATATGTTATTGAGATGGTTTAATAAAGGTTTCTGCAATGAATAAGTCATTGGTCTTGCAAAATTCTGTCATGTGGTCTCCATCATGATTTCTATCACCAAGACCATATTTTCTAACTACTGATCCTTCCTTTGTTTCCAATCTTCTCATTCCAATCACCAGTAATTATCATTGCATCCTGATTGTTTATTTGATCAATTTCAGAATGAAAAAGTTGGTAGAATTCTTCAATTTCATCATTACTAGCTATAATGGTTGTGAGTAAATTTAAATAATAGTGGTATTAACTGTTTTTCCTATAGGTGTATAGATATTATCCTATTACAGATAGCATCGTACTTCAGACAGACCTTGAAATGTTCTTGATGATGAAGGCCATGCCATTCGTCTTGAATTTATCTTTCTTGGCATAGTAAACCCTATGAGTGTCAGATTCAAAATGATCAATACCAGTCTATTCCAGCTCATTAATACCTAGGATATCTATGAAATGCTTTCCACTTCATTTATGACAGCATCCAATTTTCCTAGCTATCTATTTCATGTTCTGATTATTAATGGACATTTGCATCTGTTTCTCTTCATTTTGAGTTGTGCCCTATCAGCAAATGAAGGTCCCAAAAGCTTGGCTCCATTTATGTCATCATAATCTCTCTACATTGAGAAGGCAGCTCTTTCTCAGTCATATTTTGATTACTTTCCAAACTGAAGGCCTTATATCTGGAACTATACCTGGCAATGTTTTCATCTTCTTGTACTATATCAGACGATGTTCTGATGCTATTCATAAGATTTTCAGTGGAAACATTCAGAATTATTCTTACTCTCCTCTCTAGTCTGTCTTAGTCTGAAAGCTCCACTGAAACCTCTTCACCATGGTTGACCTTGTTGGTATTTAAAATACTGATGGCATAGCTTCCAGAATCACAGCAACACTCAAACCACCGCAGTACAGTAAGCTGACAGGCAGATGGTGGTCTTAGGAGGTAGCGGGAGTAAATAAGCAAAGATTCAATCACTGAAAAGCCCATTGAGGCTTAAGAATGTGAATTTGTTTGAATTTGCATGAGATACAACTTTCCAGTTCATTTGATTTTTTTCATTCATGAATAAATATGAGGAGGCTTCAGTGAGTTCATGGAAAAATAGAATAAAAAAAAAGTAGCATTTTTTTCCACAAACTTTTGGAAGAACCCTTGTATTTTATGTTTGCTGCTGCTGCTGCATGCCGTGGAGTGTGTTCTAGCCCTTGGCAACCCTGTACAGGATTTCCGAGGCTGTAAATCTTCACGGGAGCAGAATGCCTCATCTTTATCCCACGGAACAGCTGGTAGTTTCGAACTGTTGACCTTGCAGTTCTAAACCATATTTGTAACCACTATGCTACCAGAGCTCCTTATTTTATGTTTAGTACAACAACCTACCATATTCAGCATAGTAAAACGAAACAGACATACCCTGTGTTCAAGAGGCCTATGGTCTAGTGGAGGGAGATTGGAGTCAGAAAATAGAATGGGGTGTTGAGCCTTTATTATTGGTGAAGTGTATTATGGGAAAAATAAATATTGAGGAAGCAATAAAGGAAACTGATCATGCTCAGCTCATCATTATATTCATGGTGCTTGGTAAATTAAAACAAACAAACAAAAAGTGTACTATCAAGTTGGTTCAGACTCATGCTGATCCCATGTATACAGAATAGAACGGTGTCACAGGATTTTCTTGGCTGTGATTTTTGCAAAAATAGATCACCAAGACGACAGAAGTTAATCCCCAGGTGCCTCTGGATGAGTTCAAACAGTCAAACATTAAGTTAGTTGAGTGCAAACCATTTGCACTAGAGGGGCAAGTCACTGAGAAGGATATCATGTTTGGTAAGGTGGAGGGTCAGAGAAAAAGAGGAAGACCCCTAGTGAGATGGATTGGCAAAGTGGCAGCTTCGATGGGCTCAAGCATGGCAACAATTGTGAGGTTGGCCCAGGATCGGGTAGTGTTGCGTTCTGTTGTGCATAGGGTCACTATGAGTCGGTACCGACTCGATGGCATCTAACAACAACAGGAACATTGGTGGCTGGTAATATTTATGTTTATATAAAATATGATAATTATAGTTGCAGGAGGGCTCTGTCTCCCCCAGATCCTGCATGTTGTTGTTGTTGTTGTTATGTGCCGTGGAGTCGGTTCCAACTCATAGCAACCCTACACAGGATTTCCGAGGCTGTAAATCTTTACAGGAGCAGACCACCTCATCTTTCTCTGGCGGAGCGGCTGGTAGTTTCGAACAGCTGACCTTGCAGCTCACAGCCTGATTCGTAACCACTACACTACCAGAGCTCCTTCAGATCCTGCATAGTATCTTGCAAAGAGATGTTTTGTAAATGTTAGTTTTCACTTTCCAGACTCCATGAGATATTTTTAACTCCACTAGATAATATTAAGTATCTTTTTGAAAAATGTCTTCCATATATTTACTTGATGGAAGTAGCCAACTCCATTAAAGACAGTGTACTAAAATTTCTAATGGACTTGTAAGTTGTTTGTTTGTGATCTTTAGATACATAAGAATGATTATCTGCTTTGGAGTTGGTTCTGACTCATAGCGACATGGTACAGTGTTTCCGAGGCTGTAAGTGTTTATGGGAGCAGAAAGCCTCATCTACCTCCCGTGGAACAGCTGGTAGTTTCTACTGCTGACCTTGAGGTTAGCAGCCTGCTTGTAACCACTGTGGTACCAAAGCTTCTTAAGAGGGGAATAGATTAAGTAATAGTTCTAGACTCCATTTTTATATAGCATGTTGCCATCCTATGAATCAAAAATTATTTTCTTTTAAAAATTTTTTATTGTGGATTGAGTGACAGTTTATAAGACAGATCATCAGTTTTACATTCAACAAATCATACACCTTGTTTCATTATAATGATTATAATCCCCTCCATGTACCATCAGTTAACAGTATTTCTCTCTATTCACTTTAGCTTTTTTTTTTTGTTATACCACCAAAGGGCACATTCTGCAAGTCTGCCTCCTGGCCACCATCTCCCAGTCCCTCTCTTTCCATGAATCAAGAGTCCTCAGCTGCTCCCTTTCTCCATGTCCTCATCTCTGCCTCCATCTCTGGTGTCACTGCTTCTCTGGACAAGTTCTCTCATTCCGCTTGTAGACTTTTCCCTTGATGATCCTAGGGTCCTTGGTTTCTGCACTGTAAGATTAACTTCTCCCTCATTTTTGTAACAAAACTTCTACCTTTACAACTGTGACAGTCGTAATTAGTCATGATAACAATTACTCACTATTGAACCATAAGAATCTTATCCCGATCTCTTTTAATCAGATCCAAGTAGACAAGAAGAAACTATTCAGTGGGGATCCTTTCTTCCCCCATACACTCTTAAACTAAACTCCCCCTTGAAACCTTGTAAGCCAGTCACTTCTTGCCTTTCTTGCCCCCTCATTTTAGGTAGCCAATGTCTAAGTTGTCCATCCCTATATACCTTATATACAGAGGGAATATCAATGATACTTGATATGAAGACTCCTTCCCTCTCTGCTGGTGTTTAGATGATACTCCATGAGTAGCATCTGCATACTGCAGGTTGTTAATGAGTCTTCCTGCAATCCTGATGCCACATTTTTCTTTATATAACCCAGTTTCTCAGATTATTTGCTCAGCATACAGGTTGAATAAGTATGGCAAAAGAATACACCCCTTTCTTAGTTTTAAACCATTCAGTGTTTCCCATGTTCTGTTCCTCTTGGTCCATGTACAGATTCCTCATGAGCACAATTAAGTGTTCAGAAACACTTCACAATGTTGTCCTTAGCTTGTCATGAGCCACACAATTGAAAGCCTTTGCGTAGTCAATAAAGCACAGGCAAACATCTTTCTGTTATTCTCTGCTTGCAGCCAAGATCCATTGGACATCAGCAATAATATTCCTCATTCCATATCCACTTCTGAATCCAGCTTGAACCTCTGGAAGGTCTCTGTCAATGTATGCTTGCAGCAATTTCTGTATTACCTTTAGTAAAACTTTACTCACATGGGATGTCAAAGATACTGTCCGATGATTTCCGCATTCCGTTGAGTCACTTCTCTTTGGAATGGGCACAAAAATGGATCTCTTCCGATCAGTTGGCCAGGTAGTTGTCTTCCAAATTTCTTTGCATAGATGATGAGTGCCTCCTGTGCTGCCTCATTTTTTTTGAAAGATTTCAATTTTTATTCCATCAATTCCTGTTGCCTTGTTCTTTGCTAATTCCTTCAATGCACCTTGGACTTCTTCCTTCAGTATCATTTGCTCTTGATCATATGCTACCTCTTGAAATGGTTGAACATCAACCATTTTCTTTTGGTACAGTGACTCCTTCTTTTTGTACAGCATTCCTTCCTTCTTCTTTTGATACTTTCTGCATCATTCAATAATTTGCCCAGAGAATCTTTCAATAACGAAAGTCGAGGCTTGAATATTTTCTTCAGTTCCCCCAGCTTGAGAAATGCTGAGTGATACAACCTCGCTTGTTGAAAGTGAAGAGGACTTAAAATATTTGCTGATAAAGATCAAAGACCACAGCCTTCAGTATGGATTGCACCTCAATGTAAAGAAAACAAAAATCCTCACCACTGGACCAATAAACAGCATTCTTATCAACAGAGGAAAGATTGAAGTTGTCAAGGACTTCAGTCTTCTTTGATCAACCATCCACACTCATGGAAGTGGCCGTCAAGAAATCAAACGACGTATTGCGTTAGGCAAATCTGCTGCATAAGACCTTTTTAAAGTGTGGCAACAATTGTGGCTCAAGTGTGGCAACAATTGTGAGGTTGACCAGGCAGTGTTTTGTTCTGTTGTACATAGGGTCACTATGAGTTGGTACCGACTCGATGGCACCTAACAACAACAACTTCCATGAGTATGGGTCAAATTCATCAAATTGTAGCAGTTTACCCTCGTTTCCTGTATCAAAAATTGTTGTGTTATTTTTTGTTTTTTTAATCTTCCTCTAGTCGAGCTCTGATTATCAAGCCATCAAGGCCAAGTCAAATGGGTACTATCTACAACTTTGGGTGTTCTTGTGCGCCTCCCCTCACTTCATTATCAGCTGGATGCTTCACTTTCAGCTCTAGCCATCTGTGGTTGTGTCACTATCCATAGGTTCAGGTGTTCCTAGGTCTCATCACACTTTGGACCAACCAGCCCTTCCTCTTTTCTCTCTCATCTCCAGGTCAATGGGAGTCAATGGACCATGGTTGAACTCAGCCCATTTCTTCATTGCTGCCTTTGCCCCTCTTCCACTCACCAGTAGACCAATGTGGTCGCCTGCAAGCTTACATGTATGCTCATGTGTTCCCTTTAAGTTTTAGTCTTAGAGGGGATTTTGTCCTGAAGGAACTTGATTGCTTGCCTTGATGGCTTCCCAGTGAACAACTTAGTTATACAACTTGGTTATTCTTGAAGTAGCCAATCATGCTGCCATTTTTGTTTGGGGTTTTTGCTGCTGATCTTTCTTTGAAGATCTTCTGTTGCTCTAGCTGTTCCAGACTGGTCTGCTTGTTCTTTTTAGTGGGAATGTCCCAACTCAAAAGGTTCTAGATGGGGCTTAGGTCCTTTACACTGCAAAGGCTCCGCTGGAGGCCTATTTCACTGGGGAAGTTTTACCTTTTAGGTATTCCTGGTAGCGTAGCGATTACGAATCGAGCTGTGAACCACAAGGTCAGCAGTTCGAAACTACCAGCTGCTCCATGGGAGAAAGAGGAGGCTTTCTGCTCCCATAAAGATTTATAGCCTCAGAAATCCTGTATAGGGTCACTATGGGTTGGAACCGACTCCATGGCACAAAACAACAACAACATCAGTTATAGGCTGAAGACAAGCTTACAAGCTTTCTGTATTCATGCATTCCTTTCTATCCAACTGAAGTGTCCATTTTACAATAAGCAAGGGAAACCAATATTTGTTAAGACAGCCAAGCATCTTAGTATTATTTCCCCTCTTCAAACTATGCCTTGATCCCTGTATCATAGAGCCCTGATGTTCCAAGTTTGAGTATGCATCACTATTTATCTCTGTCCCATTTAACCCATGCAAATCTGTCTCAGTGTTCCTCTATCTACCTTGTTTTATCACCTTTCTCCCTTCTTCTGTACGGCCCGCCTCAACACCCGAACTATGATGTGTCTGCCCCTACCTGTGCTCTACCACTGCCTCCCTCCACCTTCCCCCAAACCCCCCATCCCAGCCCCACTGGAAACCAACAAATAATTTTTTTTTTTTTCCTTTTAGTGTTCTTAAGCTTTTATAATAATGGTCTTATGCAATACTTGTCCTTTTGTGATTGACTAATTTCACTCAGTATAATGTCCTTAAGGCTTATCATTATTTTGATCATAGACTGACCTTCCAGATTCTCTGAATTTGTTCTTATAGAGTTTTGTTCTGTTCTCGACTCTTCCATTTGTTGTTTGAGTTCTGGGTGGTACTGCCATATATGTCAATCCCTGGTTGTTGTCTGTTCTTGTTGGTTCTCAGTCCACAGAACTCCCTTTAGGATGTTCTGCAGTGCAGGGTTGGCTCTGGCAAAATCTCTTAGCTTCTGTTTATCCTGGAATGTTTTGATTACACCATCATATTTGATTGACAGCTTTACTGGGTAGAGGATTCTTGGTTGGCAGTTTTTTTTTCTTTCAAGGTCTTATATATGCCTCCCCATTGTCTTCTTGCCTGCATGGTTCTACTGAGAGATCCGAGCTTAATTTAATTTACTTGCCTTTGTATATAACACTTCTCTTTTCTCTAGCTGCTTTCAGGATTCTGCTGTCCTTATCTTTGATTTTGGAAAGCTTGATTATGATTTATATGTTTTGGTGATTTTCTTTTGGGGTCTATCCTTCCTGGAGTTCATTGCAGTTCTTGAATGCTTATTTTTTCACTTTTCAGGATGTTGGGAAAATGTTCTTCCGGGAGCTCTTCAACTCTCTCTTCTGTGGACATGTGTTATTCTTCCTGTTCTGGAATGCTGATAATTCTTAAGTTATTCCTCTTCATATTGCCCAACATGAATCTTAGACCTTCTTCAGTTTTTGAAATCCTTTTTTCTGCCTGCTCTTCTATCTTAGTATTGAGAGATTTGTCTTCCAACTCCCTGGTTCTGGCTTCCATCTTTTCAATTCAATTCCTTTGCCTTTTCAATGTATTGTCCATTTCTGATGTTTTATTATTAATTGTTTGGACCTCTTTCTGTAGGTTTTGAATTGCTTCCAATGCTCTATCTATCTTACTTGATTGTTCCTATAGCACTTTCCTGATTTCTTCCTTAATTTTCTCAACTCCATTGTAAAGTATTTTGATACATTTTATAATCATTTTTCTGAATTCCTTCCCAGGCATTTCCAAAGCCTTCCCTCCTTCCAGTATGGAGTGTAGGTCTACATCCTGATCATTTGTCTCAGTCACTTTATCTTGTTTCTGGACATGTGCTGATATGGTCATCTGTTTCTGTTTTTTGGGGCATATGCAGTAGTTAGCTCTGGCATTAATACTTAGATGAGTGTGTGTTTTGGTATTTTTTTTATGCTTTCTGATTGCCTCCAGGTATATGTGATCAGGAGATGGGCTTCCCTTTTCACTCTTATACAGGGTCACTATGGGTCAGAACAGACTCAGTGATATTTCACAACAATAACAACAATCACTCAACTCAGAGTAACTGTTGCAGGTATTGGCTGCCTACCTACAACATACCTGGTGTATGGCAGTTGGTATTGGTTCTTGCCTGGATTGTGGGATTTTATAGGGTGTGATTATAGCTTGACTATATGACAGCAATTGCTGCCTCTTCTTGCATAATGCAGGGAGAGAAAAAGCTCCCTAAAGGTAAGGAGGGGACCCAAAAAACAAAACAGCAAAAGCAAAAAAGACAGATTGGATGCTGTAGTCTATAATCGCAGAAAAGAGAGAGGGAAAAAAACCCTGCAGCTAAATATGAGTATGACTTCAATATCCACTTTGACTTTAATATTCAGCTTCTTGACTTCAAGGCTGCCTGAGAAATTTAAAGATGCCACTGTTGGTCATTATGACATAACTCAGGATTAATTTTCAGCCTGCTTTGGTTTTTAGTCTGTGTTTCTCCCACTCCACAACACCTGTTCTGGCCTTTTTCCTAGTGATAAACAGTTCGCGGCTGGCTGTGGCTGTTTTGCACTGCCGTTTGGTTTTTAGTGGAAACTGTTCCTTTAAATATTGAGGAGATCTGTGTGCATGCGTAATAGAACCCTCTGGGGGTGGAGGTGGGGTGTGCACTTGCTCAGGCACCCCCTCTAGTTGTTCAGACAGTGAGAGACCAAGGAACAGATACAAAAAAGAATGTCCACACTTTTATCTCCAAGGTTCGGTCAAGCATCAGTCCATGATGGCTCTGATCCTTCCCCTTCTTGGTCTCTCCCAAGATGGCAGCTCTGGGAGCTGCTGAGGCTGGAGGATTCAAAAGCACTGGATTTCTTGCTTCTGCTACATATTCCACTGGTTATAAGCCTTCAAACTTTTAAAATATTCCTATATATATATGTTTCAGAGTTCTGGAATGGTCCCCTGAACCTGCTTCATCTGGTATTCTGTGTTATTGCTGACAGAGATCCTCACTGCATTTCTACCCTATCCGCCATCAAGTCCTACCTCCAATTTCTTTTTTCTTGAATTTGATTGCAGTATGTTCAAATAGCTTTACATACCCTGTAAGTTGGGGGATAAGAATTAAGTATAACTGTTAGGGGTGAAGAGAAGATTCTTCTCTGTTTTCCTGATTTAGACATGGAATCTGAGCATTCAATCATTTGATTGTATGGTAGTTTTATATTATACTATATATAGGCAGTTAACAACAGCAACAATACATAGATCAGTCCCTGGAGAAGGATACCATTCTTGGGAAAGTAAAAGGTTGTTAAAAAGAGGAAGACCCTCAATGAGACAGATTGACACAGTGGTTGCAACAATGGGCTCAAATATATGACTGTTTTTAAGATGGTGCAGGACCACACAGTGTTTTGTTCTATTGTACACATATAGGGTCACTATGTGTCATAACTGACTTGACAGCATCTAACAACATCAACAGTAGCATACCCTAGGGTAATGTATGCTGTATTTTAAACATAATAAATGATCATTTTCTTCTTTGTTGTTGTTTTTTTGTCAAGGTGGTGAACTTTTTGCCTGGGGGCAGAATTTACATGGCCAGCTCGGAGTTGGAAGAATAGTTGGCTCAACCTCAACACCACAGATTGTTACACATCTCACAGGAGTCCCCTTGGTTCAGATATCTGCAGGAGAAGCCCACAGCATGGCCTTATCCATGTCCGGAAACATTTACTCCTGGGGGAAAAATGATTTTGGACAACTAGGCTTGGGCCACACTGACAGTATGGAAATATATTTTCAAATTAATATTATCAATAAATATATGTGTTAGATAGAAGATAAAGTTATCATAGACCTCTCTATCAAAAGCGATTCAGATCTTCACTTTTCATATGCATTGTTCTTCCTGATTATCCCTCTTGTCGTTAGGGCAGAATTAGTCCAAAAGGCTGATGTGTGGAAGTTGTTATCATAATTGAGGCACAATTCAGGGCTATGCTGAGAAAAGGGAAAGAGAATTTGACTGGATATCAGAATACATGAGTTTAATAACTGCAGGGCCCTTTCCAAGTCATTTAACTTTTTTTTTCAACCTGTCTCCCCCACCCCACTTTTCTGTGACATGACAAGTTTGAATAAGATGATCTCTAAGGTGTCTTTGCACGTAAATGTCTGGCATTATAATTATATTAGTTCCTGTTATTAAACAGCTCAAAGTAGATGACAAAATTTCTCATGGTCCCAGAATCAACGTGTCAGAGTTTCAGGTTTAACAAACTCTGTTGTTTTATGTTCACAGCTATTGTAGTAAACATAGCCCTTGCTCATTGGTGGAACATTGCATTTCTTAGTAACAAGGTCTAATGTTAATTACACAGGGTAACACATAAGTCATTGTCAGGTGTTTTACCAATAGCATAAAATTCCATTGCAAAGCTCAGGATGTATTTAGTCATTTCAACTATTTTTTCCCTTGCATAGAAACAGATTCTCCTTCTCTTGTTGAAGAATTGGACAACCAAGAAGTTGAGTTTCTCACTTGTGGTGGCTCTCACACTGCTCTGCTCACAAAGGTGGGTGTACCCTTGTATCTCTCCGATTGTCACTCTATACTTTGTGATGGGGAAAGCACTAGATCATCTATAGGTGGAGAGTTAGTGTTTATCAAGGAAGGTCCTTTTGACTTGCAGGACTTCTACTGATATTTGGGAGCTTTCAATGGATGGTGCTTTTATTAAATTACTAAGATGTGCCTGATCCAAGTCATGGTATTTTCAATCATCTCAATGCATATGAAATTTGGACAGTGAATAAGGAAGACCTTAGAATTGATGCATTTCAGTTACAGTGTTGGAGAAGAATTTTTAAAATACCATAGACAGCCAGAATAACTAACAAATCTGTGTTGGAAGCAGTATAGCCAAAATGCTCCTTAGAAGCCAGGATGACAAGACCAGTCAGGAGGGACCAGTCCCTGGAGAAGGACATCATGCTTGGTAAAGTGGAGGTGGAAAACAGGAAGACCTCCAATGAGGTGGATTGGCACAGTGACAACAGTAATGGGCTCAAGCGTAACAACAACTGTGAGTTGGCGTGGGACCTAACAGTGTTTCATTCTGTTGTACATAAGGTCACTGTGAGTCAGGACCTACTCAATGGCACCTAGCGACAATGTTGTAGAGGCTGTTCTTCTCTATGGCTTCTCTCAAATCTGATATGATATTCTCTTTCTTTAGAATGGGCAGGTATTTACTTTTGGTGCTGGTAATTATGGACAACTTGGTCACAATTCAGTACAGAATGAGTCAAGACCCCGTTTGGTGACAGAACTCACTGGGAATAGAGTGACCCAGATTGCATGTGGAAGGTAAGCTATAAAGTGTCAACAAAAATGGACAAAATCTTTCTAATACATTTAAATGGATAATAGAATACAATTTCCATTAGTTTACTTGACTGAGAGATTAGTATCAAACATTATCAAATAGGTGAAAAGCTTAAATGACACTGTCGTTAGGTGCCATTGAGTCAGTCCCAACTCAGAGTGACCCTATTCACAACAGAATACAACATTGACCTGTCCTGTGTCATCCTCACAGTTGTTGTTGAGTTTGAGTCCTAGATAATCACACCAGAGAATCATAATAAACCTTAATATTAGTATGCATGTTTCTTTTCATTGATTTTTTTTTTTTTTTTTTTCACCAGAGAATCATAATAAACCTTAATATTAGTATGCATGTTTCTTTTCATTGATTTTTTTTTTTTTTAATGAGGAAATGCAATTAGCTTTCAGTTGCCCTTTCAGTGAAATACTTCTGTCACAATTATGATGCACTTTTATTTTTAAGGAAAACAACTATTTTTTTTTTTTTTAATTTGGAGGACAATATATGAACACAAATCACAAAGGATTATTCATTGACAAAACATCTTCTCTCATAGCTCATCTAGGCCTACATGCTTTTTAGTTACCATAATTCTTTCAGAGTAACCTGCTTTGATGACAGTGAAGTACAAGACAAAGTCAATGGTGGTTTCTATGGAACTACCTTTTCAAACAAAAACAAAAAACCCCCAAAATCTTGGTTTACTTAATTTTTTATCTCTGATATTTATGTTCATTAGTCTATTATTTACCAATAGGATGTTGGGGATTGATGAGGTTAATGCATTTCTTCTTTCTGTGGACAATTTTTCCTTCACAAACACAAGTAAATCCATATTTTATCTGAATATTGGACTCACTATAAAAAAACAGTATACACTTTCAGTCAGTAGTATGATCATGCATATTTTCTTATGATCATGGAATAAAATTACATAAATGGATTATGTTGTTGTTTTTAAGTGCTATCTAGTCAATTCCGACTCATAGCAGCCCTGTATAGGGCTTCGGTGGAGCAGCTGGTGAATTTGAACCACCAACTTTGCAGTTCAAACTGACCTTTTGGCCGAGTGCTCACCCTACAGTGCCACACCACTGTTGGTGTTGTTAAGTGCCGTCGAGTCAGTACTGACCCATAGTGACCTTATGCACAGCAGAATGAAACACTTTCTGATCCTGGGCTAACCTCACTACAGTTGCCACGCTTGAGTCCATCGATACTGCCACTTGGCCAAGCCATCTTGTTGGGAGTCTTCCTCTTTTGCTCTGACCCTCCACCCTACCAAACATGATATCCTTCTCCAGCAACTGGTCTCTCCTGACAATATGTCCAAAGTATGAGAGACAAAGTTTGGCCATCTTGGCCTCTAAGGAACACTCTGGCTGCACTTCTTCCAAAACGGATCTATTGGCTCTTTTGGCAGCCCATGGCACTTTCAATATCCTTCTCCAACACCATAATTCAAAGGCATCAATTCTTGTACAGTCTTTCTTATTCACTGTCCAGCTTTTGCATGTATATGAGGTTATTGAATTTGGGGGATGTTGTGATTCTTTGTATTCAATATGTTTCATTAAACACAATATAATCATTATCAACACTTACAGTTCTTCATAATACACATTGCTTTGAATCATATGGATTCCAAGAACTAGAGCCATGTTAAAGGTGTCTTGATGTAAACCTTGGCAGTCATTCTATAGATTCAGGAGAATGACCAAGTCCTCTATGGAATTGCCTGGAACCACCAACCTAAATCTTCCCATTTTTTTGGAGTCCCTTGGATATATAATATTGAAAAATTGTTCATTTTTCATACTGCTCCATACTACATCTGTTTTTTCTATTATCCCAAAAAGGGTTTATATTATTTGTCCAGAAACAAAGTGGTAATGCTTTGCTATGGTGTGAAAATTCTAACTCATGATGATTTACTGGGTGCTCTTACTACTTCACATGGAGACAGTTGGCAGTTTCTAAGTAGTGTTGACCATACTTCAGGTGGTAAGGCCTCATCTTTGCTGATCCAGAAACCTAGTTTTCTCAATACCCACAGTTGAGCAGTTTCTTAGGAACTGTTGTTAAACTGCCATTGAATTGATTCCGACTCATAATGACCTTGTATAGTGTTTTTGAGGCTGTAGATTCTTGTGGGAGCAGAAAGTCTCAGGTTTCTACAGAATGGCTGGTGGACTCGAACCAACAACCTTGTGGTTTGCAGTCTAGTGCTTACCCTACAGAGACACTGAGCCCCTCTCTTAAATAATAGTTTATATTAAGCAAACTACTAAGAAATTGATATAATCTAGACTATCCCTGCAGCCATATCAGTGAGGAAGTGCTTTTTCTCTTGACATAATTACTTATTTGGGGAATGTAGGGAATTGATTTAATCTTATATTGTATGCTATAGAATCATGCCAGATTCTACCACTTTCATGAGACCAATTTTCACCCATTTTGTGATTTCAAAACATTGAATGTCACCATCTCCTAGAACTCTGCTCTTCTAGATATAATGTGTTGTTAAGTGCCACCTAGCTGGTTCCGACCCATAGCAACCCTCTATAGGGTTTTCATGGAGTGGCTGGTAAACCACTGACCTTGAACCACTGATCTTGCAGTTCAAATGACTTTGCAGTCTGATTATTAATCCCCTGCACCTCACCAGGACTCCTAGATATGATAATGAGATGCTATTCCTTTAGTTGTGATGCAGTCACATTGATTGGATTTAAAACATTTTAATTACAATCCTATTTCAGACTCTGAATCTAAATCTGGTCATCTTCATTTATGTAACAACTTTATTTTGAAAATGTGCTAAAAGCCAGATGCTGTGCTAAATTCTAAGGATAGAGATGCAATAGTCTCTGATTTCAGGAAATGATTGCTTTTGGAAAACCAAGTGGAAGCTCAGAGAGGGTCACCTAGTTTAATTTTCTAGCATGAGGAAAGGAGGGATGCAAATATGGTTCCCAAGAACTGATTCTCTCAAACGAGACTTGAAAAAAAGGTGGGGAGGCAAGGGGCCATGGTCGTTCCTGACAAAGGGGTCACCATTTGTAGCATCGTGAAAAATACATCATAGATTTAGACCACCATTTTTAAGGAGTGTCAACTAAGACTCATAGTATTTCCATGTTTGTCAGAGAAGAAGTGTGCATCATAGAGTTTTTAATGGCTGTTTTTCTGAATTAAATCATCAGAGCTTTCTTCTGAGACACCTCTGAGTGGACTCAAACCTTCAGTCTTTTGGTTAGACTTTATTTTTCTTCTTGTTTGTTTCTATCAAGTCTTTTCCAATAATGGTGACCTATGTATAGCAGTGAAGAAGGAAGACAATAGAAGAATTGATGCTTTTGAGTTAGTGTTTGAGGAGAATATTGAAAGTGCCATGGACTGCCAAAAGAACCAATAGATCCATTTTGGTAGAAGTGCAGCCAGAGTGCTCCTTGGAGGACAGGATGGCCAAGATTCATCTCTCATACTTTGGACATATTGTCAGGAGGGACCAGTCGCTGGAGAAGGCTATCATGTTTGGTAAGGTGGAGGGTCAGAGAAAAAGAGGAAGACCCCCAACAAGATGGATTGGCCAAGTGGCAGCATTGATGGACTCAAGAGTGGCAACAGTAGTGAGGTTGGCCCAGGATCAGGCAGTGTTTCGTTCTGCTGTGCATAGAGTAACTATGAGTTGGTACCGACTCGATGGCCCCTAACAACAACAACATCATGTATAGCAGAGTGAAAGATACAGGGATTAAAAAATCAGCTCAGCCGCAGATTAACAATTTATTAGTTTCCAGATGTCTAATTTCACCCACAGGAACCCAGGTGATGCAGAGGGCAAACCTTGGACTACTAACCACAGGTCGGTGGTTCAAACCCACCAGACACTCTGCAGGAGATAAGGCTGTTTGCTTCTGTAAAGATTTTACAGTCTCAGAAATCCTATGATGGAGCAATTCTACTTTGTCCTGTAGAGTCCCTGTGAACTAGATCCATTTGGTAGCAGTGAGTTAATTTCACCCATTGAGGTTGGTTAACTCTTTCACTCTCACTGAGTAACCTAATTCTGACAGTTTACCATATTGCTACATATTCTCATCAGTTTGGATAATTGAGACTTGACCATATGCATTTTTATTTAACAGGGACCACACACTCGCCTATGTTCCTGATTTGGGAAAGGTCTTTTCTTTTGGTTCTGGAAAAGAAGGACAACTGGGAAACGGGAGAGCACATAACCAGCTGATACCACTTCCCATGAAATTGCCATCGAAAGAAGAACTCAAATTTGGTAACTTCTCTAGAAGCACAGTAGTTGGCATACATAACAATTTAGAGAAACGAATTTTTCTAAATGTGTAATGTGACAAGAGCAGCAGTGATTAATATGAAAGGAGTTTCTCTAACCACTACTTGCATTTTTTACTTATAAACAATTTAAAAGAGTTTGCCAGGTAATTTATCAACTAAAAAAGACAATATTTTCCTCTTATCCCTTCAAATCAAGACTAAGGCATACTCATTTGATACCAAATAACAGGTATGAATTCAGAGTCACTTGCAGCTCTGGTTCCATTTTTGCAAGTGACATTATTATTAGGTGCCATCAAGTTGGTTCCAACTCATAGTGACCCTATGTACAACAGAAGAAAACATTGCCTGCTCCTGTGCCATCCTTACTGTTGATGTTCTGGTTGAGCCCATTGAGCAGCTACTGTATCTATCTATGTTGTTGAGGGCATTCCTCTTTATCAGTGATGCTCTACTTTATCAAGTATGATGTCCTTCTCGGGGGACTGGTCTCTCCAAAGTAAGTGAGACATGAAAGAGCATTGTAGATGCACTTTTCAAGACAGATTTGTTCTTTCCTGTGGCAATTCATGGTATATTTAATATCTTGTCCAACACCATAATTCAAAGCCATTAATTCTTCTTTGGTATTCCTTACTCATTTGTTTAGCTTTCACATGCATATGTTGTTGTTGTTAAATGCTGTCAAGTCTGTTCCAAATCTGTTGTTGTTGTTGTTAAGTGCCATCGAGTCGGGTCCGACCCATAGCGACCCTGTACAGGGTTTCCGAGGGTGTAAATCTTTACGGGAGTAGAAAGCCTCATCTTTCTCCCGCGGAGCGGCTGGTAGTTTCGAACCGCTGACCTTAAGGTTCGCAGCCCGATTCGTAACCACTACGCTACCAGAGCTACCTTATTTTTCAAGGAGTTTGTAACTCCCACCTTGTGGTTGGCATATCCCACAGTGCCACACAACAGGTCTCCTCACATGCATATGAAGTGACTGAAAGTACCATGGCTTGAGTCAGGCACAAATAAGTCTTCAAAGTGATATCTTTGCTTTTATAACATTTTGAAGAGGATTTTTGCAGCAGATTTATCTAATTCAGGTTCTTGATTTCTTGACTGTTGCTACTGTGGATGTTGATTGCAGATCCAAGTAAAGTGAATCCTTGACAACTTCAATCTCTTTCCCATTTATCATAATGTTGCTTATTGATCCAGTTGTGAGGAGTTTTGTCTTCTTTATGTTGTAGTATGATTCACACTGAAGTCTGTAGTCTTTGATCTTCGTCAGTAAGTGCTTCATGTCCTCTTTGCTTTCAACAAGCAAGATTGTATATTTTAGGTTGCTAACGAGTGTTCTTTTGATCCTGAGGCTATATTTTTCATAAAGTCCAGCTTCTCAGATTATTTGGTCAGCATACAGATTGAATAAATATAGTGATAGGATACAGCCCTGACAAACACTTTTCCTGAGTTTAAACTATGCAGTGTCTTATTGTTCTGTTAGAACAACTACCCCCTTAGACTATGGGCAGGTTCTGTATGAGCACAATTAGTGTTCTTTGCAAAGTTATCCATAATTTGTTATGATACACATAGTCAGATGCCTTTGCATAGTCTATAAAACACAGATTTCATCTTTATGGTATTCATTGTCTTCACTCAAGATTCGTCTGACATCAGAAATGGTATCTCATGCTTCATGCCATCTTCTGACTGTGGCTTGATTTTCTGATTGTACTGTGAATGTACTGCTGAATTATCTTCAGCAAAATTTTACTTACCTGTGATACTAATAACACTGTTAGAAATTTTCTGCATTTTCAATCTGTTGGATCACCTCTCTTTGAAATGTGCACAAAAGTGAATCTTTTCCAGTCAGATGCATAAGTAATTATCTTGAAGATTTTTTGGCATGGACAAGTGCATCTGTTTGCTGGAACATCTCATTTGGTATTCTCATCAATTTTTGGAGTCTTCAGTGCAACTCGGAACTCTCCCTTTAGTACTATAGGTTTTTAGTTGTTTGTTTTAAAGTTTTTATTGTGAACTGAGTGACAGTCTACATGGCAGAACATCAGTTTTATACCAATCACATATTGTTTCATTGTAGTGATTACAATCCCCTTTTTTGATGTGCACAGAAACATGCAGGAATATATAATTGTTTAAACAACCCAAGGACACACTTGCAGACCAGCCCCCTGCCCATCAGCACACAGCATTTCTCTTTATATGAGTCTAGAGTCCTCAGATGCTCTATCTTTTCATGTCGTCACCTCTGCCTCTGGTGTCTCTGTTTCTCTTGTTAGGATCAATCCTACATTCTGCTCTTGCTCATCCTTCTTGCTGGTCCTAGTGTCCTCTGTTCCTGGGATGTAAGATTAGCTGCTCCCCGACCCCTTTTGTTATACATCTACCTTTAGGATTGTGACAATCGCCATTAATCATGATAACAATCATTGTTATTGTTAGGTGCCATCAAGTCAGTACTGACTCATAATGACCCTATGCACAACAGAATGAAACACTGCCTAGTCCTGGACCAACCTCACAATTGTTGCTATACTTGAGCCCATTGATGCTGCCACTTTGCCAATCCATCTCACTGGGTGTGTTCCTCTTTTTCAATGACCACCCACCTTCTCCAGTGACTGGACCCTCCTGACAATATGTCTGAAGTATGAGAGATGAAGTTTGACCATCTTGGCCTCCAAGGAGCACTCTGGCTGTACTTCTTCCAACACAGATCTGTTTATTCTTTTGGCAGCCCATGGCACTTTCAATATTCTCCTCCAACACCATAACTCGAAAACATCAATTCTTCTACAATCTTCTTTATTCACTGTCCAGCTTTTGCATGTATATGAGGTTATTGAAAATACCATGACACACCTTAGTCCTCAAGCTAACATCTTTGCTCCTCAACACTTTAAAAAGGTCTTGTGCAACAGATTTGCCTAATGCAATACATCGTTTGATTTTTTTGACTGCTGCTTCCATGAGTGTTGATGGTTGATATAAGAAAAATGAAGTCTCTGACAACTTCAATAGTTTCTCCATTGATAAGAATGTTGTTTATTGGTCCAGTGATGAGGATTTTTCTTTATTCGACATTGAGATACAATCAGTATAGAAAGAAGGCTGTGGTCTTCACTTTCAGCAAGCAAGGACAGTGAATAAGGAAGAATGTAGAAAAATTGATGCTTTTGAGTTATGGTGTTGTAGGAGAATATTGAAAGTGCCATGGGCTGCCAAAAGACCCAGTAGCTCTATTTTGGAAGAAGTGCAACCAGAGTGTTTCTCTGAGGCCAGGATGGCCAAACTTAATCTCTCATACTTAAGACATATTATTAGGAGAGACCAGTCACTGGAGAAGGTTATCATGTTTGGTAAGGTGGAGGGTCAGAGAAAAAGAGGAAGACCCCCAACGAGATGGATTGGCGAAGTGGCATCATCGATGGACTCAAGCATGGCAACAGTAGTGAGGTTGGCCCAGGATCAGGCAGTGTTTCGTTCTCCTGTGCATAAGGTTGCCATGGATCTGTACCAACTTGATGGCACCTAACAACAACAACAACGTCAAGTTTTAATCATCAAGCCATCCAAGCTAGGCCAAATGGGAACCATCTACAGGTTTGGGCATTCTTGTGTGCCTCCCCCCACTAAATATCAGCTGGATAGTTTATTTTCAACTCTAGACCCCAGTGGCTAGGTTAGTGTCCATGGGCTCAGTAATTCCAAATTCTCTCCAGACTTCAGACCAACCAGCCCTTCCTCCTCTCTCTATCATGTCTAGGGCGACAGGAGTCTCATACATGGTCAAGCTGAACTCATGTCTTCGTTACTGCCTTTCCCCCACTTTCTCTCACAAATAGACCAATGTGGTTACCAGCAAGCTTACAAACCTTCTTGTGTGTACCCTTTGAGTATCAGTTTTAGAAGAGAGTTTGTCCTGAAGTTACTTGAAAACTTGCCTTGATGACTCCCAGGTGAAAAGTTTGCTTGTTTTTGTAATAGCCAAACAGTCTGCTTTTTTTATTCTCCTCTTTACCTCATTCTGGGTTGGTCTGCATGTGCTTTCAAGTGGGAATGTCCCACCTAGAAGGTTCTGTATGGAGTTCAGGATTCCATCCAAGTTCTCATACTCTACAAAACTCCACAAGAAACCTATTTCACTGGGAAAGGTCTAGAACACCTTTTATATATTCCAATCCATTATAAATTGAAGAGAGACTTACAAGCTTTTGTAATCATATTTCCTGATATTCCTTTCTATCCCACTCAAGTGTCTATTTTACATAAATAGACAGGGGAAAACAATATCCATAATACAATCTATCACCTTAACATTATTACTCATTCAGATTATGCTTCAATCCCGATATCACAGAGCCCTGTTGTTCCAAGGATGAGCATACTTACCCCTCTTGTGTATTGCCCTCCCCTTCCTCACCCAGTCATGATATTATTATTATCCCCAACCTGTGCCTTACTGTCCCCTCCTCGCCACCCGTAATACCATAGGATTTTTAATCATGTGCTACATCCTGAAATGGTTAAATGTTGACCAGTTGTTTTTTGTTCATTGACTCTGTATGTCTTTTTCGATCCTGCATCATTCAGTTTTTTGCTCATAGAATCCTTCAATATTTCAATTTGAGACAAGTTTTTCTTCATTTCTTTCAGCTTAAGCAATGACAAGTGTGATTTTCTAACTCCAGGTCTTTGCACATTTCATTATAATACTTTACTTTTTTTTTCTCCAACCACCCTTTTAATTATTTTTTTTTAAATTCTTTTACTTCATTATTTTTCCCACTTTCCATAGCTACTCTACTTTCAAGAACAGGTTTCAAAGTGTCTTTTAACATCCATTTTGGTGTTTTCTTTCTGTTCTGTCTTTTTAATGACCTTTTGCTTTTTTCTTGTCCTTGATGTCATTCCACAGCTGTGTGTTCTTTGATCATTAATGTTCAATGAGTCAAATCTGTTCTTGAATTGGACTCTAAACTCAGGTGGAATATACTCAAGGTCATACTTTGGTGTTCATGGACTTGTTTTCATTATAATTCAGCTTTAATATGAACTTACATAATTTGGATGTAGTGTGATAGCTTGTGTGTTGCTGTGATTATGAAAGGTATACCACCTGTATTTTAAATATCAGCAGGGTCACCCATGATGAATCAGTTTCAGCAATATTCTGTTCTGCACTTGGCCACATTCTGAGAGATAATATTGAGATTCTCCATTATCTATTTCTGAAGATGGATTTTATTTGATTTCTATGTATCTCATCTGCTGAGGTCCATATGTATAGTCGTCATTTATATTGTTGAAAGAAGGTATTTTAATGAATAGGTCATTGGTCTTGCAAAAAGTCTATCATGTTATCTCCAGCATCATTTCTATTACCAAGGTCATATTTTCCACCATTTGTTTCCACCATTTGTTTTCCAGTCACCAGTCTTTGTTTCCACCATTTGTTTTCCAGTCACCAGTCATTATCAATGCATCTTGACTTCATGAATGCATCTTGACTGCATGTTTGATCAATTTCAGACTGTGAAGTTGGTAATTAGTATTCTTCATTTTTTTTCATCTTTGGCACTAATGATTGGTATGTACATTTGAATCACAGCTGTCTTAACAGGTCTTCCTTCTGTTGTTAAGTGTCGTTGATTCGGTTCCAACTCATAGCAACCCTGTGTAGGATTTCCAAGGCTTTTAAATCTTTGTGAGAGCAGAAAGCCTCATCTTTCTCCAATGAAGCAGCTGGCAGGCTCAAACTTCGGACCTTGTTCACAGTCCAGTGCTTATCGTATGGAGCCACTGCACTGGCCTTTCTTCCAGTGTATGGATATTATCCTATCACTGGATAGTGTTGTACTTAAGAATAGATCTTGAGACTTTCTTTTTCACCTTGAATGTGGCATCATTTCTCTTCAAAGTGCCATTTCCAAAATAGTAGACCAAAGGATTGTTCAATTCAAAATAGTCAATGCTTGTCCATTTCAGGAATGTGTATGGTATTTACCTTCAAGTGTTCCATTTCTTATCTGACAGCTTCCCATTTTCCTAGAACCATACTTCATACATTCCATGTTCTAATTACTAATGGATATGTGCAGCTCTTTCATGTCATTTTGAGTTATGCTACCTCAGCAAATGAAGGTTCCGTACAGCTTTACTCCATCATTAAGGTCAATGCTACTTTGAGGAAGCTGCTCTTCCCCAGTTGTATTTTGAGAGGCTTCCAGCTTGAGAGGCTCTTCTTCTGGCATTGTTAAGCAAGAGATTTACTTCCACAGTACTCATTTACTTACCTGGTTATAGTGGCCTGTAGTTATGTAAAATGCTATGTAGGTGATGAGAAGCTCACATGTGCCAGGCACTGTAATTGTACTTTCAGAACTTATATGCATTATCTCAACCAATTGTCCTAACAATTCGGGCAGATAAGTTCCATTATTGTTATTTTACTAAAGGATTCAGAGGCTTGGAAAACAAAGGTCTTCCAGCTCTCAAGTGGTTTAGCTTTATTTGAATTGTGCATCATGTAACCTCAGAGCATGAGCTCTATAATATTCCTACAGAAGTCCTCTGAGAGCTTGTTTACTGGTGACCTAAAATAAATGAATTCTCTCAGTTATTCTGTAGAAATGAACAGCAATTTCCCTAAGCAGTTCACATGGTATCCTTTTTCTTTTATTTCATTTCATTTTGGTCCCTTTTTGACTCGATGGCACCTAACAACAACAACAAATAGCACAATGGATTAGAACATTGGGCTGCTAACTGCAAGGTTGGTGCTTCAAACCCACCAGACACTCCACAGAAGAAAGATGAGGCTGTCTGCTCCAGTAAAGATTTATAGCCTTGGAGACTCTATTGTTGTTGTTTAGTCCTGTAAAGTAGGTTCCAACTCATAGTGAGCAGAAAGCCTCATCTTTCTCCTGTGGAGTGACTTGTGGGTTTGCAACACAGACCATGCAGTTCGCAATCCAGCACTGATCGTATGGCATCACCGTGCTCCCTGGGAACTCTATGGGACGTGTTCTCTGCCCTATAGAGTTGTTATGAGTCACAATTGACTCCCTGATAATGAATTGAGGTTTGTAACCAGTTACATGACTTGGAAGTACTTATTTATAATCATCACATAAAATAATACTCAAATCTTAGATTATAAAACATGGTTTTCAATAACTGGAGCTGAATTAAACTAGAGAGCAGTCAAGTAATCAAATACTTGTTTGCCTTATTTTGTACATTAGTACTTAAATATGTTATGTTTATTGTACTGATACTACATGTCTATCTTGTGAACTACTGATGCTTGCCAAGTCGTCACTCTATTTATGCTACTTAATTGCTTGGAAATGTGCTGGATGTTTGTGTGTTAAAAAGATAAAAACCTCTAATTTCAAGAGGAATTGGAAGTTATTTCAATTGAGCGTGCATATTTGTGCCAGATGACTTTGTAAACTTACTCGTTATTTATCCCTTGCAGAAAACTGTACCTCAGACAAGGAGTTAATAATGATTGCTGGAGGAAATCAAACCATTTTGCTCTTGTATGAAAAAGAGGTAAAAATATATCTTAGAATGTTCTAAGAGTCAGCTGTGTTGCTACTGATGAAAAGGTTGGCAGTTAGAAACCACCCATTGTCACTTCAGGAGATAGATTTGGTGAATTACACCTTTGGAATAGTTCAGTTCTATACACATGGGGGGCGGTCACTGTAAATCAGAAATGATTTGATGGCAACTAACAATAACACCACCACTCATCTGTCAGTTTGTTGTACTGCCTTGCCTTGTGTGTTGCTGTGATGCTGAAAGCTATGCCACCCATATTTTGAATACCAGCAATATCACCCATGGTGGACAGGTTTCAGTAGTGCTCCCAGACTAAGGCAAATTAAGAAGAAGGAGAGGTAGACCACTTCTGAATGGTTAGCCACTGAAAACCTTATGAATAGCAGTGGAATGGAATGTTGTCTGATCCAGTGCCAGAGATGAGCTGCTCAGATTGGAAGGCACTTAAAATACAACTGAGGAAGAGCAGTCTTTAGAAAGTAGAGTTGACCTTAATGACGTTAATGGAGCAAAGCTTTTGGGACCTTCATTTGGTGAAGGGGTACAATTCAAAATGAGAAGAAATAGTGACAGACATCCATTAATAATTGAAATGTGGTTTGTATGAAGTATGAATCTAAGAAAATTGGAAGTCATCATAAATGAAATAAAATGCATAAAGATCAGTATCCTAGACATTGATGAGCTAAAATGGACAGGTATTGACCATTTTGAATTGGACAGTCTTATGATTAATATGCTAGGAATGA
>NW_006408627.1:9026334-9029370 GCF_000296735.1 Chrysochloris asiatica
ATTTTAAAATCATCTCAAGAACAGATTTGATGCATTAGACACTAATGACCAAAGACTAGAAGAGTTGTGGGCTGACATCAAGAACATTATACAGGAAGAAAGCAAAAGACCATTAAAAGACAGGAAAATAAGCAAAGACCAAAACGGAATTTGGAAGATACTCTGAAACCTGCTCTTGAATATAGAGAAGATCAATAGTGAGGTTGGCCCAGGATCGGTCAGAGTTTCATTCTGCTGTGCATAAAGTTGCTATGAGTTGGTACTGACTCGATGGCACCTAACAACAACAACAACAACAAAGTGACTGGAATAAATGATGAAATAAAAGGGATGTAAAGAAAATTTCAAAGGAAAGCTCGAAAAGCCAAAGTCCAGTATTACAACGAAACATGCAAAGACCTGGAATTAGAAAACCAGAAGGGTAGAACACTCTCAGCATTTATCAAGCTGAAAGAACTGAAGGAAAAAACTCAAGCCTTGACATTCAATATTGAAGGATTCTCTGGAGTCCTGGTGTGGCGTTGTGGGTTAACGCGCCAGACTGCAAAGCCGTTTGAACTGCAAGGTCGTGGGGTTAAAGCTCACCAGCTACTCCTCAGAAACCCTATACAGGGCCATTATGTGTTGGAACTGACTCGACAGCACTTAACAACAACAATGATGGACAAAATATTGAAGGATGAAGGAAGCATCAAAGAAGAAAACCTCCAATGAGATGGATTGACACAGTGGCAGCAACAAAGGGTTCAAACAAAATAATTGTGAGGATGGTACAGGACCCATTGCCAATCTCTTGGGCAATGGGTCGGTATGATTGGGAACTGACCCGAAAGCAGCTAACAACAACAATAAACAATAACAAGAAGAAGATGTTATACAACTCGGTATTTTAAACAATATAAAAGTTTCCACAATCCAACATCACAATTTGAGACTGAGTCTCTAGATTAAAATATGTGAACATTCTTGATCCTTTATTGTCTAATTGTTTAACGGACAAAAATCAGCACATTAATCCTTATTGGATATTGAATTGGTGATTTCCTTAGACTCACTTACATTATTTTGGGGTATGGAGTGTGGGAGGTTCCTTGCTGATGGCATTTAGTCAGTCTCTAGTGTTCACCAAGAGGTGGACAGATTCTACAATGACTTTTCCAGTCAATGCTGAAAGTGTACTGAGCTTTACTGTCTTACATAGACCCAGTACACTGCCTCCCTGTGCTAGTCCACCAAGACAAAGTAGGGTACACAGGGTCTCTCTGTCAGGACTGGCCAATTGAATCTGATTTTATCTTATTAAAAAAGTGAGTGTTGAGGCACTCAAGAAAAATTGGTTTGGAATCTAAGCAAGCTTTCTTGGATAAGAAATTGTCAACCTGGTAAATGGTTAATTGCTCCTTAGTAGAATCTCACTTTATGATTGTCTCAGAACTAGATAATCCATATTTAGAAAGTAATGTTAATTTATTCTTAGAATGCGCCCTGAAGTTGGGTACATGGCTATGTTGTGTTTACATTATTCTCTTTTACTTTTTGTTTGCTTACAGAATTCCTATGTTAATCTAAGGAGGAAAATTGCTACACTGAATGAAGGGACTGTAAAGAGATGGGTTGCTGATCTGGGGACTAAACAGTGGCAGAGTACAAAAAGGTTAACCTCCATGATTGTCTGTTTATGTGTTTCTCTAAAGGAGTGCTTCTCAAACTCGTTCTGCAAAATACAGAGATGTGATGTTCTGTGGTCCACTAGCATATAACATGAAGACAACTTTCTTTACTTCTCTGGGCCTTTAATATGTCTGCCTGTGGTAACTCTCTAAGCAGGAAATATAGTCTACAGCGTTTCCATCCTTGTTTGCCTTTAAAACCACTTTTTTGTGCATCTCTTTCACAGTTGAATAGTTTGGCCAATCCTGATCTAACCATAGAATGCCTACCATCTGTAAAGATTATACTCATAAATGTCTTTTAGACATACTTTTAGATATATGTATGACTTTCTAATTTTAGAAAACAGTTGCACATCTAATTTTCAGAGCACAAATTAACAAGAACTACCTGTGGAATTTACTTCTAAGATGAGACTGAATAGAATCTTAGCTCACCTGGTATTTGTGTGTGTGTGAGGTTCTAATTCAGCATTACCAAACAGAAATACATGGAGGCTACTAGGAAATTGGATTGGTGGAAGTGTTTTATTTTTCTTTGAAAATTCCTACCATAGGCCAAGTCTTTTCTTCTTTTTCTGTGGCTTCTCTGAGTATATCTATTTCCCACTGAAACATTTGCCACTGAATTTTTGAGATTTAGCAAATGGAGTAGACTTACAGATGCCCATGGTATAAGGGTGAGTAAAAGATTATTCCATTCTGGCTGTAGAATTTATTTTAATCAACTTTTAGAAAAGACAAATACATCATTTTTTGACATACTCTACTTGCTTTTCAATACACTTTATCCATCTGTCAAGAAGCTTTCATATTCCCTTATTAAAAGCTGTTTTGGGCTGAGCTGTGAACCATAAATGCATCGCTGTCTTCACATCATCATCAGTGGTGAATCTTCATCCTTAAAGGACTGCTTCCAGGGGGCCAAACAGGTGAAAGTCTGATGGAGCAAGATCAGGACAATAGGGAGGATGCTGTAACACCTCAAAACAAAGTATTTTGTAGAATGTCAACAATGTGAGCAGAGATGTGTATTGGCTTACAAGATCACAATGCCCTTGGATAGCAGTCCTCTGTGTTTGATCTGAAGTTTAAGCTTCAGCTCTTCAGCGAACATCTCATTGTAATGAGCACTGTTGTTTGTTAAATCTTTTTCTTGATAGTGTTCCAATACTGACCCTTGAGAATCCCAGAAAACTGTAAGCATCAATTTTATAGTTGATGGTCAACATTTGAACTTTTTCTTGGTCGACAGTTGTGGTTATTTCCATCTTAGGCTCATAGTGATGAACACTTGTCTCATCACCAGTAATGACCTTTTTTTTTTTTTTTTAGGGTTTTTAATTGTGGATTGAGTGAAAGTTTA
>NW_006408627.1:9030989-9032601 GCF_000296735.1 Chrysochloris asiatica
AGACAGTCAAGCATCTTAGTATTATTTCCCCTCTTCAAACTATGCCTTGATCCCTGTATACAGAGCATGTTGTTCTAATGTTGAGCATGCATCTCTATTTACCTTTATCCCATTTAGCCCATGCAAACCTGTCTCAATGTTCCTCTACCTTGTTCTCCCACCCCTCCCCTTTCTTGTGTGCCCTCCCCAACACCCAAACTAAGCAATACTTTTTAAAATAAACTTTTACCTTCCCTAGAATATTGATCCAAATTTTATTTGCAATTGTCCAAATGCTTCTGTTTATGCTTTTCCATGATTTGTTTCGGTACCCGTCTTGCACAAACTTTTCTCAACCCATGTCTGTTGTGGATTATTTCATAGGCAGAACCATGGCTGATTCGCAAAATGATTTGCCACATAATCCACTGTCACTTGTCTTTTTGACAGAATCATTTGACGTGCATGTTCAATGTTGTCATCAGCTGTGGACATGGACAGGCATTTTAACATAACTGAAATATAGATAATTTTTGACTCAACCTCATATTATGCAAATAAATAGTATATAGGGAGAACTTTAGAGAATAGTTACAAGATATTTTATTCCTCATGTGTTATGATATAAGGAAGGCTATTGTATAATTTGATTTAAACACTGTCTTATTTCTTACTTAGGGAAATCAAAGAGATATTTTCATCTCCTGCTTGTCTGATTGGAAGCTTTTTAAGGAAAAGGTAATAGATATAATAAAATAAAATCCTACTGGAAATACTGTGAATGAAAATACTTAAACTATCTTACAAAAAATGCTTCTAGTTTTAGATGACACATTTAGCTCCAGTTATTATTTTTATCCTTTTATAATTGATCTCATTTTAAAATTCACTTTCATTTTATTTTTCTTTTCTTTTTAACAAAAGCAAACACATGATCACTGGAGAAAATGTCAAATGAATAAGAAGAAAATGAAAATCATTCTTAATCCACTAATTAGGAGTAATAGCTAAACAGCAAAGAGAAAAAAAAAGAGCAATAGCTAGGCAATTGTGTATGTATACATGTATACTTTTTCTATGCAGATGTAGTCTTTTACAAAAACTGGGATCATGTTGTTTTTTATCTTTCTTTGCATCAATCGTCTATTTTTCAGTATGTTATTATTACATCATTTTAATGGTTATATGGCATTCCATGGGAACAACATTCTTTAGTTTATTTAACCATTTCCTTACTGATCAATATTAAAATTTCTTTCAATTTGATAGAAATACGAAATAACAGTTTTTTTTACTTTTTTTGACACATTTTTGCATAATCTTACATTTATTTCTTTAAAAGGAAACTTTCCCTTATATATAGCCACTAAATATTTGTATTCTGACAGTACTTCTCTGATATTCATAGAGTTTTCAGTGACTAGTAATTCGGAAGAAGTTCGTCACTCTTTCTTCCTAGTCTGTCTTTGTCTGGAAGCTCATCTGAAACCTGTCCACCATGGGTGACCCTTCTGGTTATTTAAAATACTGGTGGCATAGTCCTCAGAATCACAGCAACTCAAGCCACCACAGCATAACAGACAGACAAGTAGTGGCCGTTTTATGTGAAGAGAGCAAAAAGTCATTAAGAAGA
>NW_006408627.1:9033146-9055999 GCF_000296735.1 Chrysochloris asiatica
AAACTGCCAACCTTTCAGTTGGCAGCCAAGCACTTATTGCTATACCACCAGGGCTCCTGTAGATCAATTGATGCCTGTGGTAATACAAAAACAGCTACAAGCATATATTGACAGAGAACTTCCAGAGGTTCAAGCTGGATTCAGAAGAGGATGTGGAATGAGGGATATCACTGTTGATGTCTGATGGATCTTGGCTGAAAGCAGAAAATATCAGAAAGATGTTTACCTATGCTTTATTGACTATGCAAAGGATTTTGATTGTGTGGATCATGACAAGCTATGGACAACATTGTGAAGTATGAATATTCCAGAACACTTCATTGTACTCATGAAGAATCTGTACCTGGACCAAGAAGCAGTTGTTCGAACAGAACATGGGAACACTGAATGTTTTAAAATTAAGAAAGGTGTGCGACAAGATTGTATTCTTTCTCCATACTTATTCAACCTGTATACTGAGCAAATAATTTGAGAACCTGGGTTCTATGAAGAAAAACATGTCAGTTTGAGGACTAAGGTGTGCCTGACCCAAGTCACAGTATTTTCAAAATCTCATATGCATCTGACAGTAATAAGGAAGACTGTAGAATTGATGCATTTGAATTATGGTGTTGGAGAAGAATTTTAAAATCACCATGGACTGCCATAAAAACAAACAAATCTGTGTTGGAAGAAAATGCTCTTTAGAAGTGAGGATGGTGAGACTTTGTCCCTCATACTTCAGACATGTTATCAGGAGGGACCAGTTCCTAGAGAAGGAAATCATGTTTGGGAAAGTGGAGGGTCAGTGAAAAAGAGGAAGACCCCCAACCTGATAAGACTGAACATAGTAACAGTCACAATGGGCTCAAACGTAACAACAATTGTAAGGATGGCTCAGGATCAGGCAATATTTCGTTCTGCTGTACATACAATTGCTGTGAGTAGGAACTGACTCAACAGCACCTAACACCAATATTGTATTTTTAGCTGTATTTTGCCAAATTATTACTATTTTAGAAAATTTGAAATAATAATTAAATGAAATGAAGCAAGATTTAGAAGAAAGTTTTTGATTAGATACTAACATGATGTAATAAAATAATGTACTTAATTAAAAAGTGTCCATTTTCATTCATTGATCTATCCACTTATGCCTTTATTCTGTTTCCACAGAATAACTGCAGAAAGCATGTCTATTCATTTAGACTTAAATAAAGCAAGATACATCTTTAAGGAGTTAATGCAGAAGGACCAGATTGCTAACATGGTAGTATTCCTCATATTGTTATTTGGGGAAGAAAATACGTAAGAACATTTCAGATGAAATATTTTGTGTTGAGAGATTCTTTGACCATGTAGCATACACATTAAGTGAAGTTCAGCTTTCAGGAGTTTGCCAACAAGGCAAAAGAATTGGTGGTTTAGTCCTATTGGTTACAAATAGTCTCAATAATTCATTAGTATACACACACTTTACTAGAGGGAATCGTAACAGCTCAGGGCTGTAGGAGATTGATTGGTGGTCCTGGTGTGGCCTTGTAAGATAAGCACTGGACCACAATGTCGGTTTGAACCACAAGTTTTGGTTCAAATTCACCACCTGCTCCTTGGAAACCTATATAATATGGCTATGAGTTGGAGCCAACTCAACGGAACTTAACAACAACAGTGTGTGCCACTGAGTCGGCTCCGACTCAGCATGATCCTGTGTAGGATTTCTGAGGCTGTAAATCTCTACGGGAGCAGAAAGTCTCATCTTTCTCCCATGGAGCAGCTGGTAGATTCGAACTACTGACCTTGAGGTTAGCATCAAGACCGACATTTGGTGTGCAGCTATTTGAAGCATGAGTATAGATTTGAACATACTTTTTCTGATGTAAACATCCCCCTTACCAAGGTACTATCTGGATTTTTGAATTGCATTTCTCTCTGTAGGTTCCAGATTGTTATTATTCTTTGTGGCACTATTGCTTCTTTATTTCAGTACCAATAGTACTGTTTGTCGGTTTTATATCTGCAACTGTTCTAAACATGCTACTTTATTCATTTAGCCTATCTTACTACATCCCTCGGAAACCCTGTACAGGGTCGCTATGGGTCGGAACTGACTCGATGGCACTTAACAACAACAACAACAACAACTACATCCCTTACTGATTTCTTTCTCTATTCTATTGTGCTGCTTATTCTAATGTGAATACTTTCCAGGTTCTTACAATGTTTCTTTCTGGTTCTCACTTGGTACCTTCTGTTTTTCTCCCTCTCACCCTCTACTTCCCTCCTCATGACCTTACCGCCATCATTCTATGTCACACCCTTCCTTTTTATAGCTCTCATTCTCTTTCTTTCTCTGTCTTGTTGTAATCTCTCTTCCCCTCTTCTGAGTCTCCTTCCCTTCAGCTTCTTTACCTGCTCTTCGGCTTGGTCTGCTGAAGTCAGAGCTGCAAGTTGTATCTGAGCTGCAAGTTCTGTCTCTCACACACTACTTTCCCTCAAAGAGAGACTGAAAGTT
Organism: Chrysochloris asiatica; assembly: GCF_000296735.1. Taxonomy (NCBI): domain Eukaryota; kingdom Metazoa; phylum Chordata; class Mammalia; order Afrosoricida; family Chrysochloridae; genus Chrysochloris; species Chrysochloris asiatica. The sequence goes on from NW_006408627.1 coordinate 9,035,641, forward strand.
CCATTTTGACAACTAGTCAAAACTGCCATTCGATAAGGACCTGAAAAGCAAAGATGTCAGTTTGAGGACTAAGGTGCGCATGGCACTAGACATATTTTCAATAACTTTATATGGATGTGAAAGTTGGACAGTGAATAAGGAAGGTTATAAAAGAAATGAGCATTTGAGTTGTGTATTTTAGGAAAATATGAAAAATATCATGTACTGCCAAAAGGACAAACAAATCTGTGTTCGATGAAGTACAGCCAGAATGCTCTTTGGAAGCTAGTATGGCCAGACTTCATCTCTCATACTTTGGGCATATTATATGGAGGGACCAATCCTTGGAGAAGGGTGTCATGTTTGGTAAAGTGTAAGGTTGGAGGAAAAGAGGAACAACCCCAAGAGATGGATTGGCTCAGTGGCAGCATCAGTGGGCATAAGCGTAGCAATAATTCTGAGGTTGGCGCAGGACAGGGCAGTAATTAGTTCTGTTGTCCGTAAAGTTGCTATGAGTCAGTTCTGACTCAATGGTACCTAACAACAACAACACCAGGGTGGCTCAGATACTATCTCAGGCATTTGGGAGGCTAGTTGAGATGGAATATAAACATGGGTTTCATAAAAACTAAATGATTATTCCAGTCTTGTGGTGGAATGAAACTCCAGATTGTACACCTTGTTTTTAGCACAGTAAACTCACCCAATAAACACCTGCTGTGTTGCTTTGAGTGCTTTTTCCCCAAATTCTTTTTGACTACAGATAACCACAAATCTCAGTGATAATCTGCTCAGAAATCTTCCATTGCATTCTCCACACCAAGAAGCTTTGGACATTTTTTGCCTTCTTCCAGAATATCTTGTGATGCAGGATTCTAACAACTGGGCAAGCCTGGTGGTTCTGTTTGCTGAAGCTGTTTGTTCTATCAGTGATCAGTCTTCAAGAGTTCTGGGTAAGATTGGCTATTTACATTTGAAAGTATTTTGAAAAGACAAATACTTTGCCTTAGAATAAAACTTACACAGCAAAATTTAGTTAATTTACTGTAAATACATTCATATTTTTATTTCACATCCTTAGCGTAAAGATGATACAATAATTACAATGATCATCCTAAATAGATTGTTTCAGTAACTTCTTAGAGTTCTTGAAATGTCACATCCATGGGTTGGCCATAAGGTCTTTTGTCTTTATATCTTCAAATTTCAAACACTTGAGAGAAGAGTCTAGTCTATACATGATGTTGTTATATGTGCTTTATCTCTCTTTATATAGAGACTACGTTTTATTCTTACTGAACTATTTGAGAGTTGGTTGGTTAGTTTGTTGGCTGTGTACCACTCAGAGCAATACTGTATAGGGTTTCCAAGGCTGTTCATCTTTACCAGAGCAGAAAGCCTCATCTTTCTCCTGCCAAGCAACTGGTAGATTCAAACTGCTGACCTTTCAGTTAGCAGCGTAACTCACTAGGCTATCAGGGCTCCTTTGCAGGAGCAGAAATATTTAACCCTTCATACTTCATCATACATCACATCTCCCAAGGATATGCAACCCTCTATTACCATGATGTCATTACCACACCTATAAAAATAATCAATATCTTCTTAATGTTATCTAATACCCAGGTCATACTCAGATTTCTCCATTTGTGCTGAAAAGTATCTTGTCGTTTTTTATTTGTTTATTTTCTATCTCAAAGAGACTAGAGCACTTGCCTTGTAGTATGCTCTAGATTTGTTTGTTTCTTGCATTCACTGCATTTGTAGAACACTGGAAGTAAGTCTCAGAGGCTTATTTAGAGCATGAGTTTTGTTTGTTTGGCTGTTTTTACATATGTAGTGTATCTAACTCAAGGAAGCCCGTTCTCAAGTTTTGTTAATTCTAGAAAATTTTGTAAGTGATGAAAATCTGTTTTATTGTGTGTGGGGTTTTTCTTTTTTTGGCAGTTCTGAAAGACTTTTTAAAAAACTAAACACTCAAGCTGGGAGCAAATGCAAAAAAGTTGTACAAACATGAACAATTCTTAATCTGGTTTCGAATACCAGATTAAGAATTGTATGTTATTCCATCTTGATAAAGAATATGGTTAATTTTCTCAGTGTGTTTTCTTCACTAACTAATTAAATCAAATTTGTAGGTCTATAAATGATTAAGGATCATTTTCCAGGACACGACATAGTATGACACTTGTATTTGTTCACTGAACTATTTATTTAAAATGTGGTTTTGCAATTGTCATGTACCAAGGTAAGTTACCACCTCACATCTGTCATTTTGTTATACTGTAGTGGCATGCATGTTGCTGTGATTTTGGAAGCTCTGCCATGGGTATTTTAAATACTAGCAGGGTCTCACGAATGGTGAACAGGTTTCAACTGAGCTTCCGGACTAAGACAGATGAGGAAGAAGAGACAGACTACTTCTGAATTTTTAGTCACTGCAAACCTTAATGAAGAGCAATGGAACTCTGTCAGCATCAGAATATTGAATATTGAAACATGATGAAGAGTATCAGAATATTGCCAGATATAGTGCTGGAAAATGAGCCCCAACTTATTCTTTGAGGGTATCAGGGGTTGTCCTATGTGAATTTCACTAGGAGACCTTACCCCATACACTCTACAGCCTGATATTGCCACTATAGTCTTGTTTTAGTTCTCCAAACTCAAAGAACATTCCAAAGGAACATGATTTGAGTACCTCAAGGATGCTAAAACTGTCATTTGGACGTGGTATACATTGAAAAGCACGGAATTCTTCAGAGAAGGATTAGAGAGATGGAAACACCATATTCAGAAGAGTATGGACCTAGATGGAGGCCATATGTCAAGAAACAGTAGCTTTTCATTTTGATATTTTGTTTAATAAAGTTGTCTATGATTTTGTAATAATACTTTTTTAAAATTTACTCTCATATATGCTAAATATCTTATCAGTGTTGGAAGATACTTATACTTTTTTTATTCTGAGGAATTTAAGAGAGACTACATTCTGTTAATACATGTACTCTCTCACAATTGTATTCATCTTTTTTGTATCCCTCAGAGAAGAATTGGGCATCTTTGCCAGAATCCACTTTTGTCAAACTGATCCATGTGCTTAAAAGAGCCATCCTCTCGCAACAGCATTATTGGACTAAAAGTGATAACAGTTATGTTCATATTCAAGCTCTCCTAGAAACAATGGAAAAACTGCACAGGGTAAGTGTTCATTTAGACATTTATATATCTTCGTTTGGCAATAAAAACATTCTAACTGGCCTAAGTCTTAAGCAGACTCATATGAACTATTTCTATTTTATATGGCAGTTAAAAAAATTTAAATATTATATCATGCAAACAAAGAAGTGTATATAAAATCTGTGCAGTTTGGACAAAAGTGATAAATATCTGTGTTGTTGTCAAGTGCTGCTGAGTCGATTCCAACCCATAGCGACCCTGGGAGCAGCTGGTGAGCTTGAACCACTGACCTTGCAGTTCAAACAGCTTTGCAGTCTGGCACATTAACCCACAGCGCCACACCAGGACTCCTGGTACAATATCTGTGTACTTGATGTTAAAAAACAACAACAACAAATATTTCTTGTACTTTAGAAACATCTGTTCATTCCTCACAGATTGTACCTGCTCAACTTCTACCATTATCATGGATTTGGGGATAACCATTCTCTTGCTCCTCTTTGTTGTTTTAAGACTATGTACAGGTGTCATTAGATAACACGTTGTGTGATTTTCTGCTTTTGAACTTGATATTAATGGAACACCTGCATCTTATACTCAAATTTGGCTTATCAGTTCATCTATATTAATGCTTGCAGCTGTTTTTCGTTAGTTTACATTCTTGTATGGTAGTCCATAGTGAATATATCAGAATGTTCTTATCCTGTCTTCTGTTGATATATGATGATAATTTAAAAAGTATTACTATAAAACCACAGAATCCTGTATTAAACAAAAATATTGAAATGTAAATCTATCTTTTCCCAGCATGTCCTCCATCTAGGTCTATACATTTCTGAAGGCAGTGTTTCCATCTCTGATGTGGTGATGTAGGGTAGTTTTGACATTCTTCAGGTCCTCAAATCATGTTGCTTTTAAATGTTTAAGTTCAAGATCAGGGCTATAGGATGGATGGGGTAAGGTTTCCCAATGAAATTCTTGTTGGGCAATCTTTGCTACCTTAAAAGAATGAGCAGGTGCCTGATTGGCATAGGAAGAATTCCCTGGCACAACATTCCTGGCCTTTTTCTCAACAATGCAGTTTTCAGTTTTCTTAAAACATCTTCCCATTAAGTCCTTGTACCAGTCCTGTAGCCATCAATAAAATACATCAAGATTGCTAACCTTTGGAATGCCAAATCTCAGTTGCCATAACCTTTTGTGTTGCTTTCTCTGCCTAGAATTTAGTTAACTTCACAGATCCTCAGAAGTCACTGTTCTGATTGGCCATTTTTTTGAAGGCACCCTAACAAAACTAAGGAGTCCTGGTATGGCACTGTGGGCTAGTATGCCAGACCGCAGAGCTGTTTGAACTGCAAGGTTGGTGGTTCAAGCTCATCAGCTGCTCCTCAGAAACCCTATACAGGGTCACTATGGGTCAGAACTGACTCAACAGCACTTAACAACAAGACTAAGATATGTTTTGCAACATTTGGTTTGGAATAAACCCATGCATGTGAACTGGAACTGTACTTGTTGTTTTCTTCATATATACGTGTGGTTTGACGTTCTTGGTTTTGTTTTACCTTTTCCCCCTCTCCTAATAAATATAGAGGGGGAGGAAGAAAAACAAGAATGTCAAACAACACAAGAAAATATGGAGTCCTCATGTGGCACTATAGGATCAGCACTGGACTGTGAACCACAAGGTCAGCAGTTCAAACCCACCAGTTGCTCCTCGAAAACCCTATGTAGAGTCAGTATGAGTCGAAACCACCTCAATTGGGACTTAGCAACAAACACTAGTAACCATGCTGTTGTAAACATTTGTGCACATATTTCTTGGTGTTCATGTATCAAGAGTTGATTTATAGTTTTCATACCTAATGGTAATAGGTTGTAGAATGTGTATAGCAAAGATACCACATTGAAGACTAGTATGGACTTGACTCAAGGTATGCTATTTTCACTCTCTCTCTCTCTCTCTCTCTCTCTCTCTATATATATATATACTTTGTTGTTAAGTGATGTTGAGTCAGTTTCGACCCATAGCAACCCTGTATAGGGTTTCTACGGAGTGGTTGGTGAGCTTGCACCACTGACCTGCAGTTCCAACCAACCTTGAAGTCCAGTACATTAACCCATAGCGCCACACAGGGACTCCTATTATGTATATAAAAACTGGAAAATGAGGAAGGCAGACAAGAGAATTGATGGATTTGAATTATGGTGTTTGCAAAGAATGCTGAATATACTATGGACTGCCAGAAGAACAAACAAATCCGTCTTGGAAGAAGTACACCTAGAATGCTCCTTGGAAGCAGGAATGGTGAGACTTCATCTTTCATGCTAAAAACATATTATGGGGAGGAACCATTCCCTGGAAAAGGACTTCGTGCTTGGTAGAGTAGAAGGCCAGTGAAAAAGAGGAAGACCCTCAACAAGTTGGATTGACACAATGGCTGCCACAATGGTCTTAAACATAACAATTGTGAAGACGGTGCAGGGTCATATGTTTCATTCTGTTGTATGTATTGAAATTGACTTGATAGCACTTAACAGCAACAACAGGATTTGCATATGTTCTTCTTTAATGGAAATGACAAACTTTCCTAAAATTGTCAAACCAATTTAAATCTCCTCCTGGAGTCCTGGTGTGGCGCTGTGGGTTAATGCACCAGACTGCAAAGCCATTTGAACTGCAAGATCGGTGGTTCAAGCTCACCAGCCACTCCTTGGAAACCCTATACAGGGTCGGAATTGACTTGACAGCACTTAACAACAACAAGAGGTGGTAAGAGCTCTCATTGTTCCATATCTGTTTTTAAATTTTGGAAAATATTTTAAAAATAAGTAGTACAAAATTATGATTTTAATTCTATTTCCTGTGTCCTAATGCATTCAGCCATCTTTTCATATTTTTAATTGCAGTACTTGGTTCCTTTTCCATAAAATGTCTGTTCTTGATTTTGTTGTTGTTGTTAGGTGCCATCGAGTCGGTAACAATCCATAGTGACCTTATGCACAGCAGAACGAAATAACTGCCTGATCCTGGGCCAACCTCACTACTGGTGCCACGCTTGAGTCCATCGATGCTGCCACTTGGAAAATCCATCTCGTTGAGGGTCTTCCTCTTTTTCTCTGACCCTTCACCTTAACAAACATGATCTCCTTCTCCAGCGACTGTTCTCTCCGGACAATGTGTCGAGGCTTGAATTTTTCTTCAGTTCTCCCAGCTTAAGAAATTCTGAGTGTGTTCTTCCTTTTTAGTTTTCTGATTCCAGATCTTTGCACATTTTGTTGTAAATTTTGGTTTTATCTTCTCGAGCTGATCTTTGAAATTTTCTGTTTAGCTCTGGGACCTCCTCATTTCTTTCATTTGCTTTAGCATCTCTATGCTGGAGAGCAAGTTTCAGTGTCTCTTCTGACATCCATTTTGACCTTTTCCTTCTTTCTTGTCTTCTCAATGATTTTTTGCTTTCTTCATGTATGATGTTCTTTATGTTATCCCACAACTCTTCTGGTCTTTGGTATTTAGTGTTTAACGTATCAAATCTGTTCTTCACATGATCTCTAAATTCAGGTGGGATATATTCAAGGTCATATTTTGGCTCTCTTGGACTTGTTTTCATTTTCTTCACTTCTTGTTTTTACTCATTTTTCAATTGGCTGTTTGAATGATTCTTATTGGCTATAGTTCCTTTTATTTTGGACTAGCTCTTTATCAGTTAAGTGTTACAAATATTGTGTGTAATTTACCTTTTCACTTGATGGTTTTGATGAACTCATGTACTTAATTTTAATGTAGATAAATTTGTCAACCCGTTCCTTCATAATTTTTACTCTTAGTACCTTGTTTTAAACTTTATTTCTGTTCCAAGTTTAAATTGTTACCTTTGATTAGAGGTTGGCAGCTTTTTTTATTGTGAAAGACCATATGAATAAAGATTGTAGGCTTTATGAATCATATAATTTTTGTTCAACTCTGCTGTTGTAGGTGAAAGTTGGTCATAGGTAAAATGTAAATTAATGGTCCAATAAAACCTTATTTGCAATGCTAAGAAAAGAACTGGATTTGGCCTTGGGCTGTAGTATGTCCTAGATAGTATTATGAGAAGACAATAGCCAGGCCCCAAAGTAAGCATATAAATGGAGAACCAAATACTATAGGAGGGGGATTCTACATGGAAAAATTCCATTTTTCCATGAACCTTTTGAAGTCCTCTCATTGTTTATTATTTAAAAGTTTAAAAATACCTAAAAAGTGCAGTTAAATAAAGTGAGATATACGCTATCCAACTTTCTTGACCAATAAGCATTCATAATGACAGGGAACGACCAGAAATTCAAGCCAGATCCAGAAGAAGACGTGGAACTAGGGATATCATTGCTGATGTCAGATGGATATTGGCTTAAAGCAGAGAATACCAGAAAGATGTCTACTTGTGCTTTATTAACTATGCAAAGGCTTTTGACTATGTGGATCATGACAAGGTATGGACAACATTGCAATGAATGGGTATCCCAGAACACTTAATTGTGCTTATGAGAAACCTGTATGTAGACCAAGAGATAGTTGTTCAAATAGATGAAGGGGGTACTGAATGGTTTAAAATCAAGAAAGATTGTATGCCAAGGTTGTATCCTCTTACCATTCTTAATTCAATCTGTGTGCTGAGCAAATAACCCAAGAAATTGGATTATATGAAGAAGAAAGTGACATCAGGATTGGAGGAAGACTCATTATTAGTAGCCTGCGATATGCAAATGATACAACCTTGCTTGATGGATGTGAAGAGAACTTAAAATATTTACTGATGAAGATCAAAGTCCACAGCCTTCAGTATGGATTGCACTTCAATGTAAAGACAACAAATATTATCACAACTAGACCAATAAATAACATGATAAATGGAGAAAAGATTTAAGTTGTCAAACACTTCATTTTGCTTGGATGCACAATCAACACTCATGAAAGCAGTAGTCAAGAAATTAAACAACGTATTGTATTAGGAAAAGCTGCTGCACAAGACCTCTTTAAAGTATTTAAGAGCAGAGATACCAGTTTGACGATGACGATGTACCTGATCCAAAGTATTTTCAAATCATCTCATATTCATGTAAAACTTGAACAAAGAATTAGGAAGACTGTAGAATAATCAATGCATTTGAACTATGGTGTTAGAGAAGAATATTTAAAGCACCATAGACTGTCAGAAGAACAAACAAACATGTTGGAAGAAGTAGAGCCAGAAAGCTGCTTAGGAGCCAGGATGGCCAGACTTCATCTCTCATACTTCAGACATATTATCAGGAGGGATCAGTTCCCGGAGAAGGACATCATGCTTGGTAAAGTGGAAGGTCAGCGAATAAGAGGAAGACTCCCAATAAGATGGATTGGCACAGTGGCAGCAGCAATAGGCTCAAGTGTAGCAATGATTGTGAGATTGGTGCAGGACTGGTCAGTCTTTTGTTTTGTTGTGCATAGGGTAGCTAGAGTTGATACCAGCTCGACGGCATCTAATATGTATCCACTTGACTGGGCCATTTTTCACAGAAGTCTGGCAGTTATGTGATTATTCCCCATGATGTGATCTGATGTGATAAGCCAGTAAGAGGATTAAAGGTGTGCTGAATATCTTTAGTCCCATTTTAACTATGACTGGATGTCAGGGAGTTTCCCAGGGGTGTTGTCTGCAACAGCTTTTATCTTGCAAGAGAAACGAAGAGAGAGGTGAGTACAGAAAGGGGTTCCTACCACCACTAAGAAAGAAGAGCCAAAGTGGAGTGCATCATTTGGACCTGGAGTCCCTCACTGTGAAGCTATTAGGTGCAAAGGAAGATTCACGTTACCTTTAATCCTCTTACTGATTTATCAGGATGGACTGACCCTTAATAATATTGACTGATGACTGCGTATCTTTGAATGTTATTTTTTTTTATTGTATAGATATGATGTATCACATTAATTGGTTTTCTTCTGTTGAACCAACCTTACATCCCTTTGATAAATATCACTTGGTCATGATGTATAATTCTTTTTATATTTTTCTGGTTTAGCTTGCTAGTGTTTTGTTGAGGATTTTCTTGTCCATTCTCAAAAGAGGTATTGGCCTATGATTTCCTTTTCTACGGTCTGGTTTCAATATGAGGGTAATACTAGCCTTTTAGAATGCTTAGAAAATATTCCCTCCTCTTCTGTTTTTGGGAAGAATTTGTGAAAAACTGGTATTAATTCTATGTTAAGTGTTTTGTAGAATTCCACTGTTAAGCTATCTTGGCTGGCTTTTTCCTTATGGACATTACTTTTTTTATTACTACTTTAATTCTTTCACTTGTAATAGTTTTATTCAGATTGTTTACTTCTTCTCGAGTCTGTTTCAGTAGTTTATGCCTTCCTATGAGTTTTTGTTGTTAACCGCTACATTTGATTGTCAACTGCTCCCTCCCCTCAGGAAATATATTTGTAAACATTCCTATGCCAGTAAGTTTTTACATGGGAAAAACCCCAAACATTAGCACAGCATTTTTACAAAAATGCTTCCCAAAGGGAGGGAATGATTGACAAATAAACACAGAAGGGGAGTTTATTATTTGAATAAAAATATGGTATTCCATTAAAATACTTTTTATTTCTGCAGGTTCAATAGTAACACCCCCACTGTCACTAATTACTCAGTAATTTGAGTTGTCTCTTTGTCATTTAGCTAAAGGTATGTCAGTTTTGTTGATCAGATAATCAGTATTTGGTTTCATTGATTTTTTTCTCTCTTTTGTTTTTCTCTTTCCTATTTCATTAATCTCTACTCTGATCTTTATTATTTTCCTACTTCTTGCTTTAGGATCAGTTTGCTCTTCTTTTTCCAATGTCTCAGGTGGAAGATAAGTTACTGACTTGAGATCTTTCTTCTTTCTTAATGAAGGTAAATTGCATGGCATCCATTTGGACAGTGTCCTACCGTATATATGTGTGTGGTCCCATGGTTCTATAAGATTTTGTTTGGTTTTCAAAGGAAAATAAAAGTATTTCCCCTACTGATTTTAAAGACCCCAAACCTAGATTTATGCAGCACTGGTTCACAGGTAGTTTACAGGCAGACGAAACAGAGGATATGTCTCTGGGAGCAGACGGACTCTTCAGCTTTGTCTGAAAGGCAGGCAGGTAGTAGGGGCTGTGGGATCCAGGCGGTTCCTACTGCTGATAAAAGCAGAAGAGCAGGTAGGGATGGATGTGTTCCACTTCCTCCTCACTCACTTCCTCTGACTGCTCCCTCCACCACCCTCCACTGCAGTGGCAGTTGGGTGATGAGGATAACCAGAAGAGAGTTTCCATACAGATTTAACACAGTTTTAATATGGTGTTACACAACATCACAGAATGTCCTATTTTTCATAGAATGTAAACAGAAAGGAAGAATTAGTAGTTGGAAAATATGACCTTGGTGATAGAAATGATGCTGGAGATTGCATGATAGAATTTTGCAATGCTTTACTTATTGCAAATAATTTTCTACAGCAACATAAAAGGAGACTATACACATCAACACCATCAGATGGAATACACAAATCAGATTGATTATACCTCTGGCAAGAGACAATGGAAAAACTAAAGATAATTTTAAAATAGCTGCAGTAGTACATTGCCAGGGAGCTGCCAGAGGATCAGGCCGGGGATTCAGATGGGGACATGGAATGAGGGATATTATTGCTGACGTAGTAAAATGGGTCTTGGCTGAAATCAGAGAATACCAGAAAGATTTTCACCTGTGCTTTAATGAGTACACAAAGGTTTTTAATTATGTGGCTCAAAGAAGCTATGCACAACATTGAGGAGAATGAGTTGTCCGAAAGACTTAATTGTGCTCATGGGAAACCTGTAAATAGACCAAGAGACAATCATTCAAATACAACAACGGGATGCTGGAAAGTTTAAAAATCAGGAAAGTTGTGTGTCAGAGCTGTGTTCTTTCACCACACGTTTTCAATCTGTAAAATGAGCAAATAATCCGAGAAGCTGGATTATATGAAGAACACGGCATCAGGATTGAAGGAAGACTCATTAACAACATCCAATATGTAGATGATACAACTTTGCTTGATGAAAGTGAAGAGGATTTAAAATACTTATTGATGAAGATTAAGGACTACAACCTTCGTTGTGGGTTGAAGCTCAATGTAAATAAAATAAAAATCCTCACCAATGGACCAATAAATAACATCATGATATATGTAGAAGAGATTGAAGTTGTCAAAGACTTCATTTTTGGGGGATGCACAATCACATCTCATGGAAGCAGCAGTGGAGAAATCAAAAGACATTGCATTAGGCAAATCTTCATGAATCCTCTTTAAAGTGTTCAAGAGCAAAAATGTCAGTTTAACGACCAGGGTTATAGTCTAGTAACCCAAGCCATAGTCTATTCAATAGTCTCATATGCATGTGGAAATTGGACAATGAGTAAGGAAGACAGTAGAAGAATTGATGCATTTGAGTTATGGTGTTAGAGAAGAATATTAAAAGTACCCTGGCCTGCCAAAAAACAAATAAGTATGTATTGGAGGAAAGATAGCCAGAACGCTCTTTAGATGCTAGGTTAGGGAACGTTCATCTCAGACATGCTATCACTTGGGACCAGTCCCTGGAGAGGGACATCATGCTTGGTAAAGTGGAGGGTCAACGAAACAGAGGAAGGTCTCTAGCGAGGTGGTCTGGCACAATGGTAGCAGCAATGAGCTCAAGCATAAGAAGTGTGAGGATGGTGCAGGACCAGGCGGTGCTATGTTCTGTTGTGCATAGGCTCGTATGAGGAGGAACTGACTTGACAGCACATAATAACAGCATGGATATTAGGAAGTGAGGTAATACTGCAGGATAAGCACTGGACTTCAAACCATAGGGTTGGCCATTCAAGTCCAGCAGACGCTACACAGGAGAAAACTGGGGCTTTCTGCTCCTGCAAAGATTTATATTTTCAGAAACCCTATGTTGTTGTTTGTTGTTAACATGCCATCAAGTTGGTTCTAACCCATAGCGACCAGGTATAGAGTTTCCGAGGAGCAGCTGGTGAGCTTGAACCACCGACCTTGCAGTTCAAGCAACTCTGTAGTCCATGGTGCCACGCCAGACTCCTCGGAAACCCTATACAAGGTCATTTATGAGTCTGAACTGACTGGACAGCACTTAACAACCGCATCATGGATGTTAAACAACACACAACTGTATATGCATTCACAATGATACACATAGTGTATATGCATTCACAATGATACACATAGTGTATATGCATTCACAATGGTACATTTCCCTCTAAACACTGCTTTAGTTGTGTCACATAAGGTTTTAGTATATTGTGTTTTCACTTTCATTCAATTCAAAATGTTTTCTGATTTCCATTTTAATTTCTTCTCTCACCCATTGGTTATTTAGGAAAATGTTGTTTAAATTCCACATATTTGTGGCATGTTGGTGGTGGTTGTGTGCCACCGAGTCAGTCCCGACTCATAGTGAACTTTATAGCATTTCTGAAGTTGTATATCTTTATGGGAGCAGTAAGCCTCTTCTTTCTCCTTCAGAGCAAATGGTAAAATTCAATGTACTGACCTAGCAGTTAGCAGCCCGGCTCATAACACGCTACCCTACCAGAGCTCCTTTATTTGTGTGAATTTCCCCCATGGTTTGGTAGGGAAGTATTCCACCTAAGCCTTGGCAGAAGGAACATCTTTAAATGGCATGTTGTTAAGTTTTGGTGCGGTGCTGTGGGTTAATGTGCTGCACTGCAAAGTCGCTTTGAACCACAAGGTCAGCAATTCAAGCTCACCAGGTGCTCCTCGTAAACCCCATACAGGGTCATTATGGATCAAAATTGACTCCACAGCACTTAACCATAACAACAACAGCCAGAGTATTTTGGATTCACGTTGTACTGTTTCTATTCTTTGGACTTAAAATAAAGTTCCCTAAAACTTTTCTGTTAATTAAAAAAAAAAGTATTGTAAAATCCTAGATATTCTTTAGGTTCACAAAAATTAGAGGCGTAGTCAATTTAAGAATTGGACAGAACTTTATTCTGGCCATTAAAAGGAATGTTCAATTTACTATGAATCTCATTAATCCATTAAGCAAAATTGTCTTTAAATATAAAACTTTCTCACAGGTCTTATTTCATTTCAGGTAAACCAGACCAAACATAAACTGCCTGAAAATAATTTCCACATAGATGAACTCTCACATTTGCTCAATTTTCATGAGGCAGCATATAGAAGATCCTGTTGGAGTATGAACTGGGTAATTATTGCATATTTATTACCTGACTAGTTAATATGGGTATTTCTCGATACATCAGTTTCTGAGAAGCCTGTTACTCTGCAAAATTGTACAATAAAAATACCAGGGTTTATGAAAAATGATTATGGCAAATGATGTTGTTGTTGTTAAGTACTGTAGAGTCGGTTCCAACTCATAATGACCCTGCACAGGGTTTCCAAGGCTGCAAATCTTTATGGGAGCACAAAACCTCACCTTTCTCCTGTGGAACAGCTGGTAGTTTCCAACTGCCAAACTTGAGGTTAGCAGCCCAATTCGTAACCACTGTGCTACCAGAGCTCCTTATGGCAAATGATAGACACCCTCAAAACCTATGTAATTTCATAGCCAGAGTACTAGCAGAATGGACAATTGACTAGGGAGATACCTTGAGTCAATGGTGCAAGAGCTCGTGGACATGTGAGAATATGAAAAATACACAAAAGTCAAAGTAAATGGATGAAAATAATCCACACTTTAATTAGAAAAGGATTGATAATACCGAGATGCCAGAGATGGAAACAGAGCTCTGAGCTCAGGGTACTGCTGTTAATGTGAGCACAGAGGTAATGTAGCTCTAGCTTCAGGAGGCAAAAGCTGGCAATAGAGAAATGCAGCTTTGAGAATGGTGCTCTGGGTGTGGTCACTCCTTTTCACTTTATTAAAATGCTGCTAAAGACTCCTACTGCCAGTGTAACAGCTAACCTTTTCTATGAAGGTTATAATATTATTTCTAGTCCTGGAGTGGCACTGCAGGATAATGCTCTGGAAAGTCAGTTTGAACCACAAGGTCGGCATTTCAAATCCACCAGTCGCTCTTTGGAAACCCTATATAAATAAGGTCGCTATGGGTCAGAACCAACTCCATAGCACTTAACAACAACAACAACAAAAACTCCATAGCACTTATCCAGCAAAAATCATATAGTACCTAAATAGCTTTCGGCATGACACCACTCCCTTATACCAAACACATCTAAGCTCATTCACATTGTAGGAACAGAGATTGCAGCAGATGAGACTCTTGGGGAAAATGTTCAAAGTTTGTAATTAATTGCTAAATTGGCCATTGAATATATTAGGCTTGCAAACCTTTTATTGATAACTATGAAACACATAGACCCCCAACGAGATGGATTGGCCAATTGGTAGCATCGATGGACTCAAGCGTGGCAACAGTAGTGAGGTTGCCCCAGAATCGGGCAGTGTTTCGTTCTGCTGTGCATTAGATCACTATGAGTCGGTACCAACTCGATGACACCTAACAACAACAACAACAACAACAACAACAACAAGTACTATTGACTACCAATTTGGATTTCTGTGGCTAGAGGTACTAAGACCTTAAACCATCAGGAATTGAAGGCTATGGGATAAAATGTATAAGATTTATTTGTCCTTTAATTAATCAAAATAATTGTCCTTTCCATTTTTAGGAATTTCCAGAAGACACTTCATGTTATGTCACATTCAGCCACTTTCCATTTGTCTTTAATATTCTGTCAAAAACTAAACTATTAAATGCTGACTCAGAGTTAAAAAGATGTCAGGTATGTATGCCTGTTTATTTTTGTCTTAACATAATTAATATGATAAATATCTTATCATTGATGTGCTATTGTGGGTATAAGAGAGCTAGTTGAGGGTATTGCTACTAGGGTTCTAGTTCATACAAGCATGAGTTTATGCCAAGCAAACAGTGTATAAGCATGCTTCTGTGATCACTGGATAATTGTAGTTCTCTCAGTAATACATTTGTCTTAGTTTCATTAGGGTCTCTTAAAAAAATGGTCCAGTTACAACAGTTACTTCCAAGGTGATCTGCTGGGCCAGTTAAATGCAAGGCAGAGAGGTCAACTCAGAAGGTCATGCTAACTTTTACTGACCTTCCAAAGATTTTCTCTAAAGACAGAGGATAATCACAGTGAATTATTATGATGAAGTGCTAAGAAACGTTAGAACTGCATTGGTGAGGAAAAGGCTAGGAAAGTTACACCAAGGTTTTTTGTTTCTATCATGAGAATGTACCTGCTCATTCTTAGAGGGTAGTAAGGGCTGTCCTATACGAATCTCATTGGAAAACCTTAACCCATCTACCCTACAGCTTTGATTTTGCCCCTTTAGACTTCTTTTTGTTCCCCAAACTTAAATAACATTTAAAAGGAGCATAGTCTGAGTTCCTCAATGATGCCAAAACTGCTGTTTTGACATGGTCAACCAAAGAACATAGAATTCTTCTGGGCAAGGTTAGAGAGATGGAAACACTGCTTTCAAAAGTGTGCAGACAAAATGGAGAAGACAAAGTGAAGAAGCGATAGCTTCACATTTAGTTATTTCTAGTTTAATATCAACTTGTCTGTCAGTTTGTTGTACTGTGATAGTTTGCTAGTTACTGTGATGCTGGAAGCTATGCCACCAGTATTTTAAATACTACCAGGGTCACTCATGGCAGACAGGTTTCAGCAGAGCTTCCGGGTCACCCATGGTAGGCAGGTTTCAAGGGAGCTTCCATGCTAAAACAAACTAGGAAGGAAAGACAGACTACTTTTGAGTGTTTCTAGTTGTTGTTGTAAAGTGTCTTTGAGTCAGTTCCGACCCATAGCGACCCTCTATAGAGTTTCCAAAGAGCAGCTGGTGAGCTTGAACTATCAATCTTGCAGTTCAAACGGCTTTGCAGTCTGACGCATTAACCGACAGCGCCATACCAGGACTCCAAGTGTTTAGTCACTGAAAACCTTATAAATAGCAGCTGAACAATGTCAGATATAGTGCTGGAAAATGAAAACATTATGAATAACACCAGAATATTGTCAGATATAGTGCTGGAAGATGAGCCCCTTAGGTTGGAAGGCACTCAAAATACGACTAGGGACAGTATCAGCTTTACATCTGGAGGGACTGGAGACTGAGGTCAGCCATGTGAGTGTTCAGCCATTTCTATGTGAATGAGTTCCAACCAAAACTCTGGATGTCAAAGAATTTACTGCCACTCTAAGAGCAAAGGCAGCGAGAACGAGTGTACCCCGTACAGATCTGCACAAAGACAGTAGTGGGGACCAAAACCTGGTACCATCTCCTGGTTCTTCCTCCAGGGAAAATTAAAAAAAAAAAAAAAACAACTAGCAAGTGCTTGAGTGATAAACACCTGGACTCACACTTTAAGTTCATTCGCTTGATAATTGCTTCATTCCTGGAAATTATGCTGGCAATTCCTGATTAAGGGGAGGAAAGTTCTAAGAGAAGAAAAGAAAGAACAAAATACTAAAGATTGCTTAAGAGAACTAGGGGAGACTTTCCGAAGTACACACCCCCAGGGATGGTCCTTCATTGCACGCAAGGTATTGTGACACACAGAAGGATCGTCATTCTTCTGCACTGTGCAGAGGAAGGATTTATCGCTGGTGCAGGTGGAGACAGACAAAAAACAAACAAACAAAAAATGGTTCCAGGATTCTCTTCCAAAATGGATCTTGTCAGTCCTGAGCTGGCTCTCACTCAGAGATACAAATAAACAGACTTCAGGGTAGGGGGAATAAAGTAAGGCCTGGGGCTGATCACATTGGCACAGTGAGAACATAAGGGAATATCTCAGTAGACTTGGAAGGCAAGAGTCCATTGCTATTGTTTGGTGCTGTTGAATTGGTTCTGACTCATAGTGACCCTGCATAGGGTTTCCAAGGAGAGGCTGGTGAGTTTGAACTGCTGATCTTGTGGTTCAAACTGACCTTGTGGTCCAGAGTTTTATCCCCCAACATCACACCAGGACTCCTGGCACATCCTTTAGGTGATGCTGAAGAATCACTCATATGTTCCTGTGATGTTTCTTTTTGTGTTTTCTCTGGGTTTCCCAGCTTTATATATATTTTTTCCTGGGTTTTTATGAAATTTGACTTTGGTTTTTAGTCTTGAATTTTAGCTCTGTTTATGTCTTATGGGAAAACTTTCTCCCCATGCCTCACCTGATAAGAGACAGCAACTGCTGCCATACAACCAAGCTATATTTGCACCCTGTAAAACCCCTCATCAATTCAAGTAAAGAGAAGTCCAAGAAAATTATGGAAACATTAACACTATGAAGAAGTTGATGAGAAAAAGCACCAAACAACATGAACTTAGCACAGGAAAGCAACCAGAACAAAGAAACCAGCAGCAGCACAAAAACAAACAGCATAATGACAGCAATTAATCCATACCTATCAATAATTACATTGAATGTCAATAGATTAAATGCACCAATCAGGATACATACAGTAGCAGAATGGGTAAGAAAATAAGATCCTTCAATATGCTATCTTCAAGAGACACACCTAACACACAAAGAGGAAATTGGATTAAAAATTAAAAGATGGGAAAAAAATATACCAAATTAATAGTAATCAAAATGACCAAGAGTAGCAACATTAATCTCTGATAAAAAATAAACTTTAAGGCAAAACCAGCATAAGAGACAAAGACATTATCTCATGGTTAAAGGGTCAGTTGAACAAGAAGACGTAATCATAATGTCAATGCTCCCAATGAAAGATACCCAGAACACCAAGAACACATAAAGTAAACCCTATTGGTATTGAAGAAAGAAGTAGACAGATCTACAGTAATAGTGGGAGTTTTTTTTTTTTTTTTAAAGCTTTTATTGTGAATTGAGTGAAAGTTTACAGGACAGATTATCAATTTTACATTCAACATATCAATACTTTGTTTCATTACAATGGTTACAATCCCCTCCAAGTATCACCAGTTAATAGTATTTCTCTCTATTCACTTTAGCTCTTTTTTTTATAAACACTCAGGCATATCTAATAATTTATACTACCAAAAGACACATTCTGCAAGTCTGCCTCCTAGCCGACAGCTCTCAGTCTCTCTCTTTCCATGAATCTAGAGTCCTCAGCCGCTCCCTCTCTCCACGTCCCCATCGATTTTAATACACCACTTTAGAAAAAGGACAGAACAACCGGAAAAAACTCAACAAAGACACAGAACTAAACAATACAATCAACCAAATTGACCTCCTAGATTGGTACAGAGCAGTCAACCCAACAACAACACAATACATATTCTTTTCCAATGTACATGGAACATTCTCCAGAACAGACTGTGTGTTAGGCCACAAAGCAAGTCTCAATAAAATTAAAATAATCAAAATAATACAAAGCATCTTTTCAGACCATAATGCCAAAACTAGAAATGAATAATAAGAAGAACAAGTAAATAGAGTCAAATACATGAAAGCAGAATAACACTCTGCTTTAAAGCTACGGCGTAGCAGAACAAATAAAACATGAAATTTAAAAATTCCTAGAAACAAATGAGAATGAAAATACTACATACCAAAACCTTTGAGATGCAGGAAAAGCAGTGCTAAGAGGACAATTTATCGCAATAAATGTACACATCCAAAAAGAAGAAATAACCCCAAATAACACATTAACACAAGATCTCCAACAATTAGAAAAAGACCAGCAAAGTAAAACTACATCCACTAGAAGAAAAGAAATAATGACTGCAGAAATAATGAGATAGAAAACAGAAAAAACTACAGAAAGTATCAACAGGACAAGAAGTTTGTTCTTCAAAAGGATTAATAAAATTGACAAACCATTGGCAAACCTAACAAAACAAAAGAGGGAGAAAGCACAAATAGCACACATAGAAACCACATGTGTGATGTCACAACAGAACCAATGGGGATTGGGAGGAAGGATAATAACAGAATACCATGAAGAGCTATACTCCAACAAATTCGAAAATATAGAGGAAATGGATGGATACATTTCCAGAAAAACATGACCTACTTAAACTTACACAGAGTGAAGTAGAAAAAGTTCAGGCCCAGATGGCCTTACTAGTGAATTTTACCAAACATTCAGAGAAGAGCTAACACCAATTATACTCAAACTATTCCAGAATATAGAAAAGAATGGGAAACATCCTAAAACGAAGCAAGCATAATCCTCATACCAAAACGAGGGTATGATCAATATCCCTCATGAACATGGATGCAAAAATTCTCAACAAAATCCTAGCCAATAGAATTCGGTAACATATCAGAAAAATAATATGTGATGACCAAGAGGGATTCATACCAGGATGCAATAATGATTCAATATTAGAAAAACAATTAATGTAATTCACCACATAATTTTTAAAAAGGGCAAAACTGCATGATAATATCAATGCAGAAAAGGCACTTAACAAAATTTAACAAAATCCAGCATCCAGGACTGGGCAGTGCTTCATTCTGTTGTGCAGTATCAGTTTTGGAAGATGCCTGGAAGGAAAAAGGAAAGAATGAAATAGAAGAAATTATTCAGCGAACTGAAAATGTTGTCCTAGATGCAAATTGCAGCAGAGATGTAAAACAGATGCTTTTGAAGCTTGTAGAATTCCGGTTGAATAATTGGGGTAGAGTCCATGCAACCTCTACATACAGAGAAGCAACACCTGAAAATGATCCCAACTGTTTTATGAATGAACCAACATTTTATATCACTGATGGTGTTCATTTCACTGCAGTTGATCCAGATTACCAGGAGAATATCAAGAGCTACTTGAAAGAAAAGACTTTTTTCCAGATTATGAAGAAAATGGAACAGATTTATCAGGGGCTGGTAATCCATACTTGGATGATATTGATGATGAGATGGACCCAGAAATAGAAGAAGCTTATGAGAAGTTTTGTTTAGAATCAGAGCATAAGCGGAAACAGTAAAGTTTAAGTTGCAGCACATCAGTTTTATAAAGCATTTTAGGTTTGGTGATCCTAGCAGAACACAGGAAAGCAAGAAAATGTGTCACACTTATACCAAATTAAGGATATTGAGTTATGTTACTAATGTATACAGCTTTAATTTTCTTTAACACTATCTGCCAAAATAAACTTTATTCCCTGTAACTTAAAATGTGTATATATATATA
>NW_006408627.1:9057766-9065833 GCF_000296735.1 Chrysochloris asiatica
AAACAACAATGAGATATTATCTCACACCAGCAGTAACAGCAAAATTCAAAAAAGCCAGAGGACAAAAAATGCTAGCGAGGGTGTGGAGACCCTGGAATTCTCCTGCAATGCTGGTGAAACTGTGAAATGGTTCAGCCACTCTGGAAAATGATATGGTTCTTCCTCAGAAAGTTGGAAATAGAAACATCTTATGATCCAGCAATTCCTCTACTTGGTATACAGCTATAAGAAATATGAGCCAGAACTCCAATGTAGATATATGCACACCAATATTTATCACATAACTATTCACAATAACAAAAAGATGGAGACAGCCTAAGTGCCCATCAACGTAAGAACTGATAGACAAAGTTTGGTTTATACACACAACGATATACTGTACTACCTTGAAGAATACTGATGAAGCTGCAAAACACCTCATGACTTGAATGAACTTTGAGAACATTATACTGAATGATATTAGTCAGGCACAAAAGGACACATATTACATAAGATCATTATTGTAAAAGCTTAAGAAAAGATTTCCATACTAAAAGAACAATTATTTGGTGGTTACTAGGGGAGGGAACGAGAGGACAGTAATTCACAGGTTAGGACATAGACGCATGATAGGTTGTTGTAGTTGTTAGGTGCCGACTCATAGCGACCTTATGCACAGCAGAATGAAACACTGCCCAAATCCTGGGCCAATCTCACAATTGTTGCCACTCTTGAGCCCATTGAGGCTACCACTTGGCCAATCCATCTCACTGGGGGTCTTCCTCTTTTTCTCCAACCCTCCACCTCACCAGACATGATATCTTTCTCCAGTGACTGGTCCCTTCTGACAATACGTCTGAAGTATGAGAGACAAAGTTTGGCCATCCTGGCCTCCAAGGAGCACTCTGGCTGCATGATAGGGGAGGGCAATAAAAAGAAAGAGGAGGTCAATGCACAAGAAGAGAGGGTGTAGATAAATAGGGATGATAGGGGGAGACTTAGGGAGGTATGCATGGGCTAAATGGGATAGAGGTAGAGTGTGATGAATGCACAGCCTTGGAACAACAGGACTTTGTGATATAGGGATAGAGACAGCCTGAATGGTTAAAGGAAGGGAAATAATGTTAAGATTCTTGACTGTTTGGTGACTATTGGCTTCCCCTGACTACTATTGTAATATAGACATTTAAGTGGGATAGAAAGGAACACTGGGATAGCTGATTACAGAAAGCTGGTAAGCCCGTCTTCAGCATATAGCTGATTGAATTATCCTAAAGAGAACTAGAATATGCCCAGGGAAATAAGCTGCTTAATAAGCCTTTGTGAAGTTGGGCACTTAGATGGAATCCTGAGCCCCATCCAGAACCTTCTGAGTTGGTACATTCCAAATTGAAAAGACATGCAGACCAACCCAGAATGGGTAGAGGAACAGATACTTCTTGAAAGAAAGACCATCGGGGGAGGAAGCAGACTGTTTGGCTCTGACAATATCAAGCAAACTTTTTGAGGTGGAGCCATCAAGGCAAGAAGTCAGCCAGTTAGGGTCAACTCCTTTCTAAGACTGAAACCCAAAGGGAACACACTAACAATCTTGTAGGCTAAAATGTGCAAAGGCCTGGAGTTAGAAAACCAAAGGGGCAAAACACACTCAGCATTTTTCAAGCTGAAAGAATTGAAGAAAAAACTCAAAGTTTGACCTGAAATATTGAAGGACTCTCTGAGCAAAATATTGAATGACACAGGCAGCATCAAAAGATGATGGAAGGTGTACATAGAGTCATTCTACCAAAAAGAAATGGTCAGTACTCAACCATTTCAAGAGGTAGCATCTGATACAGAACTGATGATACTGAAGGAAGAAGTCCAAGCAGCACTGAACTTATTGACAAAAAACAAGGCTCCAGGAATTGATGAAATACAATGGGAATATTTTAACAAACTGATGCAGCACTGGAGGTGCTCACTCATCTATGCCAACCGATTGGATGAGATCCATATTTGTGCCCATTATGAAGGCAGGTGACCCAATAGAATGTGGAACAGTATCATTAATATCACAGGCAAATAAGATTGTGTTGAAGACAATTAAAAAATGGCTGCAACAGTACAAAAAAAGAACTTCCAGAAATTCAAGTCAGATTCAGAGGAGGAGGTAGAACTGGGGATAGCATTGTTAAGGTAAGAAATATCTTGGCTGAAAGCAGAGAAACCAGACAGATTTTTACTTGTGCTTTATTGACTATGCAAAGGCTATTGAGTGTGCAGAGCATGACAAGCTATAGACAACATTGAGAAGAATGGGTATTCCAGAACATTTGATTGTGCTCATGAAGAACCTGTACATAGACCAAGAGGCAGTCATTCAAACAGAACAAGGAGATACTGAATGGTTTAAAATCAGGGAAGATGTACGCTGGGGTGGTGTACTTTCACCATACTTACTCAATCTGTATGCTGAGCAAATAATCCAAGAAGCTGGACTATATGAAGAAAAGTGTGGCATCAGGACTGGTTGCTGAAAATAAAGAGACTTAAAATGTAAAGAAAACAAAAATTCTCACTACTGGACCATAAATAACATCATGATACACAGGGGAAAGGTTGAAGTTGTCAAAGACTTCATTCTGTTTGGATCTACAATCAACATTCATGGAAGCAGCAGTCAAGATACCAAACGATTTATTGCATTAGGCAACTACGTTGCACAGACCTCTTTAAAATATTTAAAAGCAAAGATAGCTGTTTGAGGACTAAGGTACACCTGAACCAAAACATGGTATTTTCAAGTTGGACAATGAATAAGGAAGACCTTAGAAGAATTGATGCATTTGAGTTATGTTGGAAAAGAATATTGAAATTACCATGGAGTACCAGAAGAACACTATATGTTGAAGTACAGTCCGAATGTTCCTTAGAAGCCAGGATGAAGAGACTTCATCTCTCATACTTCAGACATATTATCAGGAGGGGCCATTCCCTCGAGAAGGACATGATACTTGGTAAAGTGGAGGGTCAGCGACAAAGAGGAACACCCCCAATGAGATGGATTGGCACAGTGCCAGCAGGAATGAGCTCAAGCATCACAACCATTGTGAGGATGGTGCAGGACTGGGCATTGTTATGTTCTGTTGTGCGTAAGGTCACTATGAGTTGGAGCCAACTCATGACACTTAAGAACAACAACAACATGAATATATGTAGCAATACATTTTGTCTTAGGGCCTCACTATCCTGCTAGGGCCTCACTAGCAAAGGATAGAGCTTGGGCCACTGACCTAGTTGTAGGGCTTTCACCTTAAGTTGGTTGTTTGTAGTCTTCTGAATAATACTGAAAAAGTCATGACATACTTGGATTAGATTTGGTGAACACCCAATATTTAAGGAAATCCATTTAAAAGTGGCAGAGGATACTTGAAATTAGAATGTAAAGAAAGACGTTTTGACTTTAGGTTCACTAAGATTGACCCCAAGAAATGATTGGTGTTCTGTGATGGTGCCATCATAAAAGCTGATAAAAATGTCCCCTTTTAGTGTACTGCCAGCTGGATGAGTGCTGGTGAGAGTGAAAACTGAATGCATAGCTTATTTCCATTGAGAATAAATCCCTTTTCATAAATGTTTATGATGTGCATTTATAAACGGAGCCAATTTATTCCACTTTATAAATTTCTACTTAGAAAAGACCAATAGCAAAATGGAGTAAAACGTTTCTGCTTTTCCATGTGAAACAGAGTGCGTATTGTTCTACAACCCCTTTGATGGCCATCTTGAATCTAATAGTTAGAAGGGATAACTTGGTTGATGATGCTTTTAATCAACTGAAAGAGTGCAAGAATGAAGACCTGAGGAAGGAGTTACGGGTAAAGTATAATTCTCACTTGATTTTTTTTGTTGTTGTTGTTCCAGAAAAAGTAAAACATGAAAAAAACAAAAACCTAACAAAGTGTTTCACAGAGGGGAAATTATCTCCCTTTGCTACATAGGTTGTTTGTCTTACGGTTTCTAATTACCCACTAAATATACTGACCAAAAGGTATTTACTTTGTACATGTTATCTGGAGGAACCAGTCCCTGGAGAAGGACATAATAATTGGTAAAGGATAAGCCCAAAGAAGAAGATCCTCAACAAGATGGACAAACAACAGAGTCTGCAACAATGGACCCAAACATAACAACAAGTATAAGGATGGCGCAGGACTGGGAAGTGTTTTATGCTGTTGTACATAAAGTCACAATGATGGAACCAACTCAGCACAGCATCTAAAAACAATAGTGGGATATCCAGATAGATATGTGGAACAGGCCTTTGGGAGAGTGTCTGTCAATGAGGAGAGAAGATAGAATGGGTATGAAGGTAAAGTGCCTGCAAGTGATAAGTAAAATGTAAAAGAAAATAGGTTTCCTGGGAAAAAGCAGAAAGAAAGGGCATCAGGATATCATGCTTGGTAAAGTGGAGGGTCAGATAAAAAGAGGAAGAAGCGCAACAATATAGATTCACACAGTGGTAACTGCAATGGTTTCAAGCTTAACTTATATTGTGAGGTTGGAGCAGGACCAGGCACTATTACGTTCTGTTGGGGTGTATATGAATAGGAACCAACTCAATGGCACCTAATGACAACAATAACATTTCGTTAGCGATAGTTCTGGGATTCAGAACTTCTGTGTCAAGCTTCAACATTTGTGAACTTTCTATAAAATTATAAGTCTCTGATAAATTCAAGACAAATCTTGTATATCAATATTCCAAAGTAAAAAATGAGTTTAATGTGCAACAAGAAAGTAACATCTTCCATTAGTTACCTTTCAACTTGAACTCACTCAGGTAGCTCAACTTTTAGCCAAACAGTAGACAGGCCTATAAGGTAAACAATAACATCATGGAGGTATGCATTCCTGACAACAGTCAACTATAGGAAATCAAAAGGGCATTATTTGCCCAGGAATAAAGCTCAGAAGGGTAACGGGAAAGAATGAAAGACAAATGGAAAGGGAGAAATTGAGAAGAGTGGTGTTTCATTGTGGGATTGCAATTAATGCAATGAAACAAAGTGTGTATGAATTGTTGGATGGAAAACCAACATGCTCTGTAAACTTTTATCCAAATCACAATAAAGAGTTAAAAAACAGAGAAAGTTTAAAAAAAAAAAAAAAAAAAAAGTGTGCCAAGAAAGAGGAGATTGTTGTTATTGTTAGGTGCCATTGAGTGGGTTCCAACTTCTAGCTACACTATGCACAACAGAAGGAAAAACCGCCTTGTCCATCACCATCCTCACAATTGTTGTGTTTGAGCCCAGTGTTGCTGCCACTGTGTTAATCTATCTTTTTTAGGGGTCTTCCTCTTTTTTGCTGACACTCCATTTTACCCTACCATGATGTACTTCTTCAGGGGCTGGTCCCTCCTGACAACATGTTCAAAGTATGAGACTATGAAGTCTCACCATCTTGACTTCCAAGGAGCATGTAGCTGTACTTTTTCCAAGACAGATTTGTTTGTTCTTTTAGCATATTCTATGGTTTTCCTTATTCGTTGTTCACCTGTCATGCATTTGAGGAGACTGAAAATACCATCGCTTGGATCAAGCATACCTTAGTCCTCAAACAGACATCTTTGCTCTTGAACATTTTAAAGAGATCTTTTGCAGCAGATTTGCTTAACGCAATGCATCATTGAATTTCTTGACTGCTGTTGCCATTAGTGTTGATGATTGATCCAAGCAAAATGAAGTTTATGACAACTTCAGTCTTTTCTCCATTTATCATGATGTTATTTACTGGCACAGTTGTGAGGAGTTTTGTTTCCTTTAAATGGAGGTACGGTCCATACAGAAGTCTGTAGTCTTTGATCTTCATCAGTAAGTATTTTAAGTCCTCTTCACTTCCAGCAAGCAAGGTAGTTGTGTCATCTGCATACTGGAGGTTGTTCATGAGTCTTCCTCCAATCCTGCTGCCACATTCTTCTACATAAAATCTATCTTTTCAAATTATTTGTATCAGTTTGTTGAAATATTTCAGCTTATTCTGTCAATTCATGTTTTTCATCAGTGCAACTTGGATTTCTTCCTTCAATACTAACGGTTCTTGATCATATCCTACCTCGTGAGATGGTCATATATTGACTAATACTTTTTGATACAGTGCCTCTGTGAATCCCTTCCATCTCCTTTTGATTTTTCCTATATTTTGTCCATAGAATCCTTCAATATTGAAACCTGAGGGTTGAACTTTTCTTCAGTTATTTAAGTTTTAGAAATGTTGAGCATGTTCATCACTTTTGGTTTTCTAACTCCATGTTTATGCACATTGCATAATACTTTGTCTTCTTGAGCTACCCTTTGATATTTTCTATTCAGCACTCTCACATCATCATTTCTTCCAATTGCCTTAGGTTCTCTATGCTCAAAAACAGTTTCAGAGACTCTTCTGACATCCACTTTTGTCTTTATCTTGTTCCAGTGTTTTTATTGTAAATTGGGTGAAGGTTTACAGAGAAGATCATCATATTTGGTTTCATTACAATGGTTGTAATTCCTTCCATGTACCATCAGTTAATGATATTTACCTCTATTTCCTTTCATTCTAGCATTCCTCCCTGTGTCTCCTGCTACCTTCATCTTTCCTTCGCCAACCTCACTCTAATTGTATATTTCCTGCCCTGTCGTTATCTTAACATGTGTCTACCCTCTAGTCCATGAATAATTCTCTCACCACCCTAACCTCCCAGTTCCCGGTAAGCATCATAGAATGATTCATTTAGAAAGAAAATCTTTTCGTAATATTTTACAACAGTGGCCTCATGCACTGATTGCCCTTTTGTGATTGACCTAGTTCACTCAGCATAATTTCCTCCAGGTTTATCCATATTGTGAGGTGTTTTGGAGACTCATTGTTAGTCTTCAACATTGCATAGTATTCTGTAGTGTGTATGCACATAAATTTGTTTAACCTTTCTTCTGTTGATAGGCACTTAGGCTTTCAGCATCTTTTTGCTCTTGTGAATAGTGCTGCAATCTGCGTATATCCATTTGTGTCATGGCTTTTATTTCATGAGGCTATATACCTAGTAGAGGGATTGCTGGGTCATATAATATTTCTGTTTCCAAGTTTTTGAGAAAGCATCATACCGTTTTCCACAATGGTTGCACTATTTTACGGTCCCAGCAGTGTAGGAAGGTCCTAGTCTCTCCACACCCTTGCCGGCATTTGCTATTTTCTGTTTTTCTTTTAAACTTTGGTATTGATGCAGGCATCTCATTATTCTTTTGATTTGCATTTCTATTGGCTAATGATCTTGAGCATTTCTTCATATATATGTTGACCATCTAAATGTCTTCTTTGGTGAAGTGTCTGTTCTTGTCATTTATTTCAGCTTTAACCTTGATTATTTCTTCTCTTCTTTTGGCAGTAGGCTTACTTCGTTGCTCTTTTTCTAATTGTTGGACATGTTGGGTTAATGTGTTGATTTTGGTTCTTGCTTCTTTTTGGATGCATGCATTTATTGCTATAAATTGTCCTCTGAAAACTGCGATTGTTTTGTCCCAAAGATTTTGGTAAACTGTATTTTCATTCTCGTTTGACTCAAGTAAATTTTTATTTTTATTTTATTTAATGTATTATCCAGCAGCTTTTAAGTTCCATGTATTTGTTTTTTGTCCTTGATCTTCCTATTGTTGATTTCTAATTTTATAGCCTTGTAGTATTTTTACATTTTTAAATTTATTGAAGTTTGTTTTATGGCTAAACATATGATCTATTCTGGAGAATGTCCCATATGCACTGGAAAAAAAAATATATATTGTGCTATTGTTGGGTTGAGTGCTGTGTATATGAGGTCAAGTTGGTTTATTGTTTTATTTCTTCTGCGTCTTGGTTGATTTCTTTCTAGTTCTCTTGTCCTTCATCAAAAATGGTGTGTGAAAATCTGCTACTACTATTTCCTTCTTGAATTTTATTGAAGTTTGATTTATGTACTGTGAGGCTCTTTGAGGGCATATGTATTTATTATTATGTCCTCTTGTTCAATTGACACCTTGTTGTTAGGTGCCATTGAGTCAGCACCAACTCATAACAACCCTATGCACAGCAGAA
>NW_006408627.1:9066584-9068335 GCF_000296735.1 Chrysochloris asiatica
TGTCTCTTATGCTGGTTTGCATCTTAAAGCCTAGTTTATCTGAGATTAAAGTTGCCACTCCTCCTTGTTTTTGATTGCCATTAGCTTGATATGGTTTTTTCTATCCGTTGACTTTTAGTCTTTGTGTGTAATATGTGTCTCTTGTAAACAGCATATTGAAAGATCCTGTGTTCTTATCCAGTCTGCTACTCTCTGTCTCTTGACTGGTACATTTAATCCATTTACATTCATTGTAATAATCAATAAGTATGAATTGATTATTGTCATTTTTCTGTCATAGAGATAAGGGGGAGATTAAATATGACAACATAAGTATGATAATTACTATAGTGCCTACTTGATGCCAAAATGAATGTTATCTACTACAGTCCTGGTATGTGATGCTGTAGAATAGGCACTGGAGCACCGGTCAGTTTGAACTGCAAGATTGGTAGTTGAAACTCACCAGCAGCTCCTCAAAAGTCCTATACAGGGTCACTATGAATCAGAGAAGACTTGATGGCACTTAATAACAACAACATTACAGTTACTAAATGAGATCAAACACATAGCAATAAAGAACCCTGGAAACAATAGGCTATTTACTCTCCTCAGGTTTCATTTAGTGGAGAATTTGCCTGTGACCTTGGTGGAGTCAGGAATGAATTCTTCCACTGTATATTTGAAAAGATGACCCAGCCAGAATATGGGATGTTTATGTATCCTGAAGAGGGTTCCTACATGTGGTTTCCTGTTAAGGTAAGTGTTCTTTTCTTTATGGTGTTTTGTGACAGAAAATGTTGATCGTAGAACATTAGCTCGTCTAGAATGTGCTTGTCTAAAGGGATATCATTGCTGATGTCAATCATATCTTGGATGAAAGTAGAAAATACTAGAAAGATATTTTATTGACTATGCAAAGATGTAGAAAAAATAAAGTAGGGGCTTAGCAGGCACACTTCTGAGCTCCTAAGACTTCACATGTGAATTAAACTCCACATCAGCCCAAGCCAATTCATATTAAACTGAAGTGAGTGTGTTAGTTAAGGTTTTGTGACAATGTAACTTGACCAGGATTCTCAGTGGTTTGGCAGTTAAAACAGTAATCCCCCATAGTGAGTTCTAATCTAATATAATCAACTACATGATGAGACCTGCTCTAAACAGCCAATTGAAAGGAAGTTTTCTTGAGAGTACAGCCTGGTTCCAGTATATTGGGCACTGACAAAGCTTCCTTTTTTTCCTCTTTAAACATTACAAACCTTTGTGTCAAGGGCTGCCTTCCAATAGATAACAGCAACAGAGCTGCTCTGCTACATACGAAACCCTGACCTAGAAGCAAGTAGTCTATGAATGGTTTAGCACCAGACTACCCACAAACATGCAGTGTATGATAGACAAGGGGGTGGCTGCCTTTACAGCTGAGCCCATTTTCCATGATGAGGGGCACTCTGCATTTGGCTCCAGTCCTGCTGTACAGCGCGTTTCTGCTCACGTACTGTCTTGCTTTCTGCTGAGTCTGGGTCCCGCATCTGGCTCATCATTTGACCTCCAATTCTTTGGGCTTGAACTAGGGGCTGCTCTATTGTCTGCTGCTCCTGGAAGTTGTCAGTAGCCTACCATCTTACCAGAGTTGACCGCCTGTCGTCTGTCCACCTGTCTTGGTTTATTTGGCCTACAGACTTGGGACTTGCCTACCTCTACAACTATGTGATCCATTTCTTTAGTGTAAACTTCTCTTATACACACACATATATGTGTGTATATATATA
>NW_006408627.1:9068476-9073823 GCF_000296735.1 Chrysochloris asiatica
TACACTTTGTCCGTCTGTCAAGAAGCTTTTGTATTACCTTATAAAAATATTTTAGGCTGAACTGCAAACCACGAATAAACCACTGCCTTCACTTCTTCATTAGAAGTGAATCTTTGTCCTTGAAGAGCTGCTTTCAGGGAACCAAACAGGAAGAAGTCCGATGGAGCAAGATCAGAACTATAAGGAGGATGCTTTAACACCTCAAAACAAAGTCTTTTGCAGAGTGTCAACATTGTGGACAGAGATGTGCAGAGGTGCATTGTCGTGCAAGATCATGATGCCTTTGGATAGCAGTCCTCTGGGCTTAATCTGAAGTTTAGGCTTCTGCTCTTCAGTGAGCATTTAACTGTAATGAGCACTGTTGATTGTTGAACCTTTTTCCTGATAATGGCCCAATACCGGTCCTTGAGAATCCCAGAAAATTACAAGCATCAATTTTCCAGCTGATGGTTGACTTTTAAACTTTTTCTTTGTTGGCAATTGAAAATGTTTACATTCTACACTCTGTCATTTACTCTCAGACACATAGTGATGAATCTTTGTCTCGTCACCAGTAATGATTTTTTTAAAAGAAACTTTTACCTTCTTTTGAGTGTTGGTCTAAATTTTGTGTGCAGATGTCCATGTTCATAACTGCACAGCAATGACCTTGAATGGGAAGTGCTGATAAGACAGTGCAGCCAACAGAAGTTTTAATATAACTGCAGTGCGGATAATTTTTTTGTATGTGTGTGTGTGTGTATATATATATATATAATTGTTGTTGTTAAGTGTTGTCAAGTCGGTTCCAAACCATAGTGACCCTGCATAGGATTTCTGAGGAGCAGCTGGTGTGCTTGAATTCCCAACCTTGCAGTTCAAACTGCGCCACACCAGGATGCTATAAAATCACCACGGCCTTTAGCCATGCACAAACAGTAATTTTGTGTGTTGGCTGCTCCACTGTTCTCTGTCAGCTTACAGGAGGAAAAGCAAGGCTTACAGAAGGATGCTCCATCAGACGGAAGCTGCACTAAAAGCACCCTGAATCAAGATGAGTGGGAAATGATCCCAACAAACATTTTAGATTTTTTTTAAGTGTGGAAATTATTAAACAATATCATTAATATCACATACAAATAAATTTTTTCTGAAGGTAATTAAAAAATGGTTGCAGCAGTATATTACAGGATTCTACCCAAAATTCAAGCCATACTGAGAAGAGGAAGTGGAAGGAAGGATATCATTGCTAATGTCAGATGGAACTTGGCTGAAAGCAAAGAACACAAGAAAGCTGTTTACTTGTGCTTCATTGACTGACTACACAAAGGCATTCTACTGTGTGAATTATAACAAACTGTGGTTAAAACTTGCAAGAATGGAGATCCCAGAACACTTAATTGTGCTCATGAGGAAACTACATAGACGAGGAGTCAGTTGTTAGAACAGAAGAAGGGGATAATCGAATAGTTTAAAATCAGGAAAGGTGTTGATCAGGTTGCATCTTTTCACCATATTTATTCAATTTATATACTGAGTAAATCATTTGAGAAGCTAGATTAATATACAAAAGAATGTAGTGTCTATATTGAAGGAAGCATCATTAACAACCTGAGATACATAGATCATAACAACCTTGCTTGCTGAAAGTGAAGAAGACTTGAAATACGGATGAAGATCAAAGACTACCACCATCAGTATTGATTGCACCTCAATGTAAAGAAAGAAAAAAATCCTCACACTGGACCAATAAATAACATCAATAAAAAACATCATGATAAACAGAGAAAATATTGAAATTGTCAAAGTCTTCATTTTTCTTGGATCTACAATCAACACTCACAGAAGCAGCGATCAAGAAATCCACTGACATATTGCATTAGGCAAATCTGCTGCTAAAAACCTCTCTAAAACGTTAAAGAGCAAATATGATACTTTGAGGTCTAAGGTGCTCCTGCCCCAAGTTATGGTATTCTGAGTCATCTCATATGCATGTGCACGTTGGACAATGAATAAGGAAGACCATAGAAGAATCAATGCATTTGAATTACGGTGTTGGCAAAGAATACTGGAAGTACCATGGAAGGCCAGAACAAACAAATCTATCTTGAAAAAAGTACAAGAATACTTTTTAGAAATGAGGATGGTTAGATTTCTCTGTCATACTTTGGACATGTTAGCAGGGACCTTTCCCTGGAGAAAGTCTTGGGAAAAGGGGAGTGCTGGTGAAAAGTAGGAAGAACCCCAAGATGAAAAGGGTTGACATGATGGCAGCAACGATGGCCTCAAACATTACAAAAGTGGCGCTGCAACAGGCAATGCTTCGTTCTGCTGTACAGACTCATAACCGACTCGATGGCATCTAACAACAATAACAACAACATAATATTCCTAAGAGGCTAAGAGCCCTGGTGTGGCACTGTACCCTGTACTGCTCACCAAAAGGTCATCGGTTCAAATCCATCAACCGCTCTCAGAAACCCTATACAGGTTTGCTATGAGTTGGAACCAAATCTATGGCACACAGCAAGAAGAGGCACTGACAATATGTGTTCAACTACTGACTTAAAGGCTGGTGGTTCAGATCTACCAAACATTACCACAGAAGAAAAATCTGGAGATTTTCTTTATAAGGGTTACAGTGAAGAAAACTCTTTGGAGCAGTGCTACCCCGTAACAGATTGAGGTCTTTATGTGTTGGAATTTACTCAAGGATAACAAGGGGTTTGTTTGTTGTTTTAATAGAATTATTGTTGGTAAATGTCACAGAATTGGTTCTGACTCATAACGACCCTTTATAGGGTTTCTGAGGAGCAGCTTGTGGGTTTGAACATCCAATCTTGCAGTCCAGTGTTTATTCTACAGCGCCACACGAGGACTCCTTTTTATAGAGTGTATAGATAAAAATAAACTCTTTCTCAGTTACTTATTCCTGGTTTTGATTTTTCCAGATGAGTTTAAAGATAACAGCTATGAAAACTACCTTATAAGGATTCCTTGCCTAATGTGTTTCTATTTCTGTTGTGTTTTAATTACTAAGACTATAGCAGGGATTAGAATTGACATACTGATTGACTATGAACCTTAAAGATTATAAACTCAAGATTATTAGTTTTGATTTATGATATCATCTTGGAAAGGGGGAAATATTTACCTAATACAAATCTGAATTTTCAAAAATGTATATTTTAATATATCTTTTCCCCCTGTTTTCAGCCTAAATTTGAGGGGCAAAAATATTTCTTCTTTGGGGTACTCTGTGGACTATCCTTATTCAATTCCAATGTTGCCAATATCCCTTTTCCTCTGGCGCTATTTAAAAAACTTTTGGACCAACCACCATCATTGGAAGACTTCAAAGAACTCAGTCCTGTTTGGGGAAAGTAAGTAAATGTGGGTATTTTTAAAGAACGCTATCTTACATGTATTTCAATAAATATTTAACTAACAACAACATATTCCAATAATATTTTCATGTTTAGCAGTAGTATTCTAGAAAATTTGAATCAATTTTAACTTTGGCAAGAGTTGTTGGATAATAATTTCATCTTCTACAATTAAGAAAAGTTCTTATGACTCGTATGCAATCCCTGAATTAATCTTTAAACTTTATTTGTGTAGAACAGTCCCAATGAACAGAGCATAGGTTATAGCTTAGTGAGAAATCTGTAAGTGACATTTATGTGCTTATTTTAAATAAGTAATGTTTATTTTAAATTTTGTCTTGTGTCATCATCTTTGCCTATTACATAGCAAGAATAATTCAAAGCTATGTTAGTTAAAAAAAACAGTATCAAATTGGTACAGTTTTTTTTTCAGTGTTTCTGTTGTTGTTAAGTACCTTGGAGTCAGTTCTGAATCATAGTGACCCTGCAAAGGGTTTCCAAGGCTGTAAATCTTTATGGGAGCAGAACACCTCATCTTTCTCCTGTGGAACAGCTGGTAGTTTTGAACTGCTGACCTTGAGGTTAGCAGCCCAACTCGTAACCAAATATAGAAATTCAGAAACTGATTTGTACTCACATGGGATTTTGTAAGAAGTGACATAGAAGATCAGTAGAGATCACAGGTACTGTTCAGTAATGGAGCTAGAAAATTTTAGTATCCATTGGGGAAAAAAAATGAAAGCAAAAACAATGAACTCAAACATACCAATAATAATGAAATGACACAAGACCAGACAACATTTTGTTCTGTAACACCTAAGATCACTATAAATCAGAACCATCTCTAAAGCAAATAACACCTACAGAAAAGTGGGATAGAGGAGGTACTCTCTATAGGTAAGCAATCAATATTAGCAGTGTTTTAGTTGTATTGTAGGAGTTCCGCAGTGTTCATTATAAACATATATTGGAGTCCTGGTGTGGCTCTGTGGGTTAAAGCACTAAACCACAAGGTCAGTGGTTCAAACTCACCAGCTGCTCCTTGGAAACCCTATACGGGGTCCTATGAGTTCAAACTGACTAAACAGCACCTAACAAGCCACCAACAATATATAAATAGGTAAATAAACTGTAAATGGATGAATGATTTCAGAGTGTCATGGAGAAAAGATTATGATTAGTCCTGTAATATCAGCTGAGTTCCCATTACTTTCCTCAAAAAATCACAAAAAGTAAACAATGATTTATTTTGTCATAATCCATTCATTAAAAAATATAGTGGGTGGAGGGGAAGCACTTATCCCAGAGGCCTTTTCCAATGGCATGTATTCTTTTGGAAAAAGTTACCAAGCTCCTCTAAGTTGTACTTGTACCATTTATATACTTCTATGGCTGCACATATTTCACTGTACTATAGGGGACACAGTCATCATCCTATCTCATAGATTAGTCTGAGGACTTATTAACCCTATTTTCTTAGTTTCAACTTTATAGCCTTTATACCTGCCCCCTTAGTGCTTAATAAATGTTTGTTGTTTTTGTTGTTGTTGAGTGCCGTTGAGTCAGTTCCAACCCATAGGAAGCCCATAAAGGGTTTCTGAGGCTGTAAATCTTTACAGGAGCAGAAAGCCTTAACTTTCTCCCGTGGAACCGCTGGTAGTATCGAACTGCTGACTTTGAGGTTAGCAGCCCAACTCATAACCATTATGCTACCAGAGTTTATTGAGTATATAAATGAGCCAACAACGCAATATAAGGCATCTTATGTTAAATATCACATACACACACTTTTCTGTCAGTTTGTCGCAGTGTGGTGGCTTGCATGTTGCTCTGATGCTGGAACTATACCACCAGCATTTTAAATGCAAGCAACATCACCCATGGTGGAGAGTATTCAGCTGAGCTTCCAGACTAAGAGACTAGAAAGGAGAAACTGACTACCTCCAAATATTTAGTCACTAAAATACTTATGAATAACAGTG
>NW_006408627.1:9086822-9093459 GCF_000296735.1 Chrysochloris asiatica
TCATTAGTGTCTAATGCCTCAAATTTGTTCTTAAGATGGTCTCTAAATTCAGATGGGATATGTTCAAAATCGTATTTTGACTCTCATGGACTTGTTTTCCATTTTTTTAGCTTCATCCTGAACTTGCATAAGAACAATTGATGATCTGTTCCACAGTATGCCCCTTATTTTGGTTGATATTAAGATTCTTCACTGTGTCTTCCTACAGATGTAGTCAGTGTGAGTCCTGTGTTTTCTATCTGGTGAGGTTCATGTGTATAGTTGCCTTTTATGTTGTTTAAAAACTTATTTGCAATGAATAAGTCATTGGTCTTACAAAATTCTATCATGTGATCTCTAGCATGATTTTTATCATTAAGTCTATATTTTCTTACTACTTATCCTTCCTCGTTGTTTCCAACTTTTGGATTTCAATCACCAGTAATTATCAGTGCATGCTGATTTCTTGTTTGATCAATTTCTGACTGAAGAAGTTGGTAGAATTCCTCAATATCATCATTACTGGCTTTAGTGGTTGGTGTATAAATTTGAATAATAGTTGTATTATCTGGTCTTCCTTGTAGGCGTATGGATATTATCCTTCACAGACAGCATTGTCCTTCAGTATAGATCTTGAGATGTTCTTTTTGATGATGACTATGACATCATTCCTCTTCAATTTTTCATTCCTGGCATAGTAAATTGTACAACTGTCAGATTCACAATGGCCAATACCAGTCCATTTAGAATCATTAATGCCTAGGAAAATAATCTTTAAGCATTCCACTTCATTTTTGACAACTTCCAATTTTCTTACATTCTTACTTTGTACCTTCCATGTTCTGATTATTAAAAGGTGTTTATAGCTGTTTCTTCCCATTTTGAGTTGTCCCCTACCAGCAAATGAAGGTTCCAAAACTTTGTTCTATTCACATTATTATGGCCAACATACTTTGAGGAGGCAGCTCTTCCCTAGTCATATTTGGTCTTGAGTACCTTCCAACCGGAGTGTCTCATTTTCTGGCCCTGTATCTGACAATGTTACATTGCTATTCATAAGGTTTTTAGTGGTTAAACAGTCTGAAGTAGTCTGCCTCCCCTTCTTCATAGTTTGGAAGTTCTGTTGAAACCTGTCCACCATGGGTGGCCCTGCTTATATTTAAAATATCAGTGACATAGCTTCCAACATCATAGCAGCACACAAGCTACCATAATACAACAAACTAACAGAAGAGTGATGGAACAAGAAGTATAGAAGGTCTTTTTACGCACCCACTCCTCACATTACCTCAGTGATATCTGATGTTTAATGTTGTTGAGTGCTGTTGAGTCAGTTCCAACTCATAGTGACCCCATGTAGGGTTTCCGAGGCTTTAAATCTTTGTGGTAGCAGGAAGCCTCATCTCTCTCCTGTGAAGCAGTTGGTAAGATGGAACCTTTGACCTTGTGGTTCACAGTTAAGTGCTTATCCTATTGTGCCACTGTGCTCCCTGATACTTAACAGGAGACCTGTTATTTTTATGTAAATATCAAAAGTCAATGAAAATAAAACTAGTTTAAATGAATTTCAGTATTAGTAAAAATATTACCAATCTTCTTCTAAATAGAAATTTACAAACATATG
Source organism: Chrysochloris asiatica (assembly GCF_000296735.1). NCBI lineage: Eukaryota > Metazoa > Chordata > Mammalia > Afrosoricida > Chrysochloridae > Chrysochloris > Chrysochloris asiatica. The sequence continues at coordinate 9,088,426 of NW_006408627.1, forward strand.
AAAAAACAGATTAGGATTAAGAGAAGAGAACTGAGAATCAAGAAAAGAGCCTGCAGAATTGAATATACCCTTCTTAAAACTCACAATTTAGGGAGTGGGGCAGTGCTTAGAACCACAGTCTCAGGGGACAGCTAAGTGGTTGACATAGCATACATTCTGTATCCTACCATGGTGAGACTAGTGACTGGGGTTTTAAAAGCCAGTGAGCAGACATCGAAGGTACAACTATTGGCTTTGTTTGAAGCAAAGAAGAGTTTAGGAAACAGAAGACTCATGGAAATAGTTAGTCTAGTGTACCAGGCAACCCTCTACCTCTATGACCCTGAGATCTGTAGAACTAGATGGTGCTCAGCTACCACTACTGACTGCTCTGAAAGAGATCACAGTCCTGGATAGGGTGGGAGAAACACTGGTTAAAGTAGTGGAACAAAACTCAAAATCATAAAAAAGACCAGGCTTACTGGTATAATAGAGTAGAACCCCTGAGACGGTGGTCCTTTAGTCACCCCTCAGGCTTTTGAACTGAACTTAACCGTCTGACTTAACTTCCATCCAAATGATAGCTCTATAATGTGAACAGTCTCACCAGGAAGTTATGCGCCTCTTAGATTAATCAACCATTTGAGATCAAGAGGGCAGCATTTACCCAGAGATAAAGCTCAGAAGGCAGCAAGGAATAGGAAAGAAGGATGAATGGAAATGGGAAACTTAAGGAAGAGTACTGTTACATTGTGAGGATTGCAATCAATGTCACGAACAACATGTGTATGAATTGTTAAATAGAAAACCAATTTGCTCTGTAAATTTTCATTCAAATCTTGATCTAAAAAAAAAAAAAAAAACCAAACACACAAAAGCACAAAAACAATCCCTCACACCTTTAGCTGAGGTTTGTGCTTGGTTAGATTATCAGCACATAGATAAACAGTTGCTGTGAAATATACTCAACTTCCTACTTTCAGAACAGCAGTGCATTTGCCATTGATTGTGGATGGTGTTATCTAGTGATCATAATTACTTATTTTTTTAAAACAAAATTATTTGCTCCTTAGGTGTTTGCAAACACTTCTGGATTATGAAGAAGATGACTTTGGTGAAGTCTTTCATATCCATTTTGATGTGAGTAACAATAAAAATCAGATCAAAGATCATCTTTAATCTGCTCACTTAAATACACCCTTAAAACAAAACAAAACAAAAACTCTTAATGATACAAGTGAAAAACTTTCAGTTTTTCCTTATTTTTTCATGAGCTGGATGTACCAGTTAGATTCTACTCAATAGCCCCCAACATTTAGTGGTTCTGTGGGTTTCTAGGCAGACTCGGCTTGGCTGGAGATATACAGTGACCTCACATACCTGGCATTTGGCAAGCTGGTTGATTTATGGGGCACCAGTTGAACAACCTGCTCTCTTATTCTTCAGTAGACTTCTTCACATGGTAATTTTAGGCACAAGGGGCATTAGGGACAACACTGTCAGAGGGGGTGACACCAAAATGATCCCAAAGACTGTGTCGGTCCTGCATGGGGAAGGACCCCCATAGCAATGGTGTTACTCAATAATTTGTTACCCTTCCCTACCCATCACCCAATAGTGCAGGTAAGTGGACTATGGCATCTGCCATTAGGCAGAGAAGAGTGTCTCTGCATTGGCCAATGGCATAGAAGGGAAGTTTTGGGGAGTCTGAGGAGAGTGGGATATCTCTATCCACAAGAGGTTGTGTTCATCAGCCGTTTCTGCCTATAGGGGTAACACTTTCAGATACCACATTGGTGACACGAACCCAAGTGATGCCACTGTTTTTAGGATTACAAGAGATGGCAAGGCCCAACACACATGTCTTTTCAAGCTTCTGCAATGTGAGATCCCACTGGCCAAAGCAATTCAGTTGGCCACAGCCAGAATTCAAGGGGTGAAAACTAGACTCCACAGCTGGATAGTCACATTGCACATAAGCACAAGGTTAGGAGGAATTTGTGGGTATTTTTGTAGCCTGTCATACTGGGTTTATACTGTATAAAGTAGATACTGAAATATGGAAATTTTCCAGATTTTTTTTTTAATATGATCAGTTAAAACAGGTAATTCATGTTTTGAAAATTAAACATTTTTCATTCTGTATAATAGCATGGTCATTATTTTGTTGTTTTCTTATTTGTACATTTTTTGAAAGTTTTATGGCAAAAATAAAAACAAATTCTTTAGGAAATGGAAGTATGATCCAAGGTGTTTTTATTAAGGATATATTGCTCAGAATTATTTTGGAGATATTACCTGAGTTCATTTGTGGTTTTAGGTACCTTGGGACAAAAATAAGGTAGAATTAATTCCAAATGGAGAGCACATAATGGTCGACCAGACTAGCAAGTAAGTACAAAAAATATACATATATATATTTGTTGTGTGAAGGAGCTCTGGTAGTGTAGTGGTTACGAATCGGGCTGTGAACCTTAAGGCCAGCAGTTCGAAACTACCAGCTGCTCTGCAGGAGAAAGATGAGGCGTTCTGCTCCTGTAAAGATTTACAGCCTCGGAAACCCTGTACAGGGTCGTTATGGGTCGGAACCGACTCAACGGCACACAACCACCACCACCATATTTGTTGTGTATATACATTATATCTCTTTCACTGGATTATAAAAGTTCCTTTTGTTGTTATTTTTAAGTGCCATCAAGTCAGTTCTGTCTCATTACGACCTACATAGAGTTTCTGAGGATCGGCTGGTGAGCATGAATTGCAGCCCAGCGCATTAACCCACAGCGCCACACCAGGACACTTTTAGTTCTTAAAATTTTACATGCCCATTAGTCATTTATTAATAAGGCAAAAAAATGTGCTGATACATATGTGTGTGTCTTGGAATTGATATTCTGGTTTTTATTGTGGTAAGGCTGTGGGGACAGGGCAAGGGCTTCCACGCAGGCCAGACTTGTATGCTTTAAACTTCCTCATGATACTAAAGGAGAGAGTGTGTGAGCTTTGTGATTGAGTTGTGTAGATGCAGAGCAAAAAGAGGAGAAGGGAAGAGTGGGATCTGAAAGCTACCAGTAGTCAACATCAAAAATGGAGTCAAAATCTTTATGACATTAGATCCTAGATTTTGCTTATGTTCAACTTCAGTAGGTATTGCAGGGCAGTTTTCCAGTGTTGCATCGATTTACATGTCCATCAACAAAGTATGAACTCTATAGACTAATACTGGTATTATCAGTCTTTTTTGTATGTTGTATTTCATTATGATTGTTTTTAGTGTTCCTCTTTTGAGTTACTGTATCTGGCTGCTTTTAATGTTTTCTCTTTGTTTTGGGTCATATAGCAGTTTCATTATGCTATGCATTCATGTGGTTTTCTCTTATCTTTCTTGGTGTTCATATTTTTTAATCTTGGTTTGATTTCTATATTCAATTTTGGTGGTGGTAGTGGTGCAATATCTCATTTAGAAGCCTAAGAGGTGTTATCTTTCTTTCCCATTTACAAATAAAAATAGGTACTGAATACTTATACAATTTATCCAATATGACTCAGCTAGTAAGAGTCAGACTCCCAGAATTTTAAATCCTAACCTCCATGAAACAGTTTCTTTAGAAAGCAGAAGCAGGCCTGGGGTGAGTGTAGGTAGAGAATCCAAACACTGAATTTTTTTCCAAAGAGCCCTTCCAACAGGCCCTTTCTCTTAAATTATTTTGCATGTTTGGGAGGTGAATGGAATCTGCTTACTTGACAAGGTTTTGTATAAGAGAAGGTAGTAGGGTTGCTGGCACCCAGGAGCTAACTTCCTATAAAATTAGGGATCAGAAGAATTTCCTTTGTTTTTGTTTTATTGTGGTATGGATGAAAGTTTACAGAGCACATTCATTTTCCATTCCGTTTGTTTCATAACAGCACTCTTCCTATTTCCTCCCTGAACTTATCCATTCACCCTTCTTTCTTGCCTTCTGAGCCATGTTCAGAGGCAAATGCTGCTCTTTTTGTCTCTGAGGAGTAAGTTTCTCACAACTGTTATTGTTCACTTTATGGGCTTGTCTATTGTTTGGCCACAAAGTGATTCAGGGATAGGTTCAGTTCCAAGTTTGAAGAATGTCTAAAGGCCACAGTCTAAGGGGTTCCACTAGTCTTTATCAGACCTGTAAGTCTAATCTATTATTATTTTTAATTTTGTTCTACATTTTATTCCATGATGCAGAGGACCTTCTGTGGTCCCAATCAGAGCTGTCAGTAGTGGTCTCAGGTATTGTTCTGGTCTCAGGTATTGGAGGCTGAGATTCATGTGATGCTTTGGACTAATGATGGATTTCTTTATGCCTTTGATTTTCTTCACTCTTTTTAGCTTTGGTCAGAAATAGACCAATAGTTTCATCTTAGATGATTACTCACAAATTTTTAAGACCCCAGTCACTACTCACCAAAGTAGTATGTAAAACATTGTCTTTGTAAACTATGTTGTGCCAGTTGTCTTAGTGTCCCCTGGAACTGTGATCCTAGAAGCCCAGTGAGTCAGTCCCACAAGGTGCTTGGTTATAGTTAAGATGTTTTTATACCTCTGTCATTGTTTTGTCTAATATATACATGGGTACATTTATAGAACATAAAAATACATATGTGGAAATATCTTCTGCCAAACTGATATAAGCTTGAGGTTGTAATCCCGAGCACATACCCCTATTATGCAACTTGCATGTCTGCCTATGCATCCATGTTGTTGTTGTTGTTGTCAGGTGCCATTGAGTTGGAACGGACTCATACCGACCCCATGCACAGCAGAATGAAACAATGTTCGATCCTGGGCCAACCTCACTACTGCTGCCACACTTTAGTTCATCAATGATGCCACCTGGCTGATCCATCTCATTGGGGGTCCTCCTCTTTTTCTCTAAACCTCCACCCTACCCAGCATGACATCCTTCTCCAACGATTGTTACCTCCGGACAATATGTCCAAAGTAGGAGAGATGAAGCTTAGCCATCCTGGCCTCCAAGGAGCACTCTGGCTGCACTTCTTCCAAAACAGATCTATTGGTTCTTTTGGCAGTCC
>NW_006408627.1:9095439-9096663 GCF_000296735.1 Chrysochloris asiatica
TTGTAGTTGCTGCTATTACAGGAGTTTGTATGCCATGGTATTTACCTTTATTGTCAGTAACTCTCTTGTACCTTTCATTGTCTTCCTTAACCTTTGTGTATTTTCTTGATCTTCCTCTTATTATATCAATATACAGTATTAATTAATATCCAAATTAATGCCTCTCTACTATCTTAGTGATTTTCCCTCCCCTTCCATCCCTGGTAGTGACCATCAAAGAATGTTTCTATGTGTAAACTTTTCCTTAACTTTTTATAATAGTCTCATACAATATCTGTCCTTTTGTGATTGACTTATTTCACTCAGCATAAGGTCCTCCAGGCTCATCAACATTATGAGGTGTTTCATGGATTCATCATTGTTCTTTTAGTGTCACATAGTAATTCATTGTGTGGATGTACCATAGTTTCTGCGTTCATTCTTCCGTTAAAGAGCACTTAGTTTGTTTCCATCTCTTTTCTGTTGTGAATAATACTGTGATGAACATGAATTTTGTGGGAAAAAAGGAATTAAAAGATAATGGAATTTTTCATCAGCTTTGTTATTTCCCCTCATATACCTGCTCATATCATGACTCTTCTTTCTCTATGATATATTCCTAGTAATAGGATAACTGGATCATATTGTTCTATTTCCAACTTTTTAAAGACTCACCACACCATTTTTGACAATGGTTGTACCATTTTACGGTCCCACCAGCAGTGCGGGAGGGTTCCAGTCTTTCCATATCCCTGCCAGCAGTTATTGTTTTCTTCTTTTTTGAACTTTGCTATCATTGCTGGGATGAGATGATATCTCACTGTTATTTTGATTTATATCTCTAATGGCTAATCTGGAGTCCTGATGTGGCAATGTAGGACTGGCAATCAGCACTGGACTGCAAGATCCATTTGAATTGCAAGGTTGGAGGTTCAAACTCACCAGCCACTCCTCCAAAACCCTATACAGGGTTGCTGAACTGACTCTACATAGTAATTAGCAACAACAATAATAACAAGCAAATCCTGGTGTGGCGCTGTAGGATAAGCTCTGATCTGTAAGGTCAGTTTCAACCACAAGATCTGCAGTTCAAACTCCTCAGAATCCCAATGCAGGGTCATTGTGAGTCTGAACCAACTTAATAGCACTTAACAACAGTGGCTAGTGATCACAAGCATTTCTTCATGTGTTTGTTGGCCACTTGAATGTCCTATTTGGTGAAGTGTCTATTCATGTCTTCTGCCC
>NW_006408627.1:9097828-9100030 GCF_000296735.1 Chrysochloris asiatica
ATTTTGTTTGTGGTTTCCTTGATTTCTTAGCAGGTTCTGTCTATAAGTCCTTTGAATTCCTTATTAGATAGTATCATTACCATTTCTTCCTAAGAAAGGTTTTCTGGCTCTTTATTTTGGTCACTTGATTTGAAGTGACCATTTTCTGTGAGACATGATATTATTGTGTTTATTTCTTGATTATATAATAGTTTGTTTCATCACAGGTTTTCTTTTATCTTGTTTTGATATAAAATAGGCAGGCAGGGTAGGAGCACTTACCACCTGTTTCCAGGTAGGTAGGTAGGAGTGTGGGCACAACTCTTTGTTTCCTGGTCATGTAGAGCAGCTGCAGGTGGGAGGAACAGATAGTGACACTCACTTGTTGGGTGGAAAAACAGGTGGCAGATGTAGCTGGCTAATGCAGCTGACATAATGTCTACCTCCCACCAGTTTAAGCAGGAAAAAAAATGAATAAAAATAAAGAAAGGAGAAGATCAAGAAAAAATTAATAATTAAAGGGAAGCAGTAGAAAACAGGAAAAATAAAAAGATAGTGTAGCAGCAGGAAGCATGATTCTAAAATGGCAGCCACACAGCACATTATATATAAGGATGCGCAACACCCATTGTGTAAGTGGCAGGTGCTTGGCACACTATCTGCATGAATGCAACCCCTGGCCACCAAAAAAATGATGCAGAGGTGTACGCACAGTATGTGGTAAATGGGATCATATGCTGTCAACCTTGGATTAAACTGAGATGTGGCACTATCAATGGGAGGAGTGGCCCTGGCCACCAAGGAAGGAAGCAGGTACATGATTCATATGAGCGAACCCTTTCTCCCCACACACTCCAGCTGAGGAGGTTACTGTTGTTGTTAAGTGCCATCGAGTCAGTTCCGACCCATAGTGACCCTGTATAGGGTTTCCAAGGAGCAGCCAGTGAGCTTGACCCACAGGACCACACCAGCTGAAGAGGTAGCAGTAATGTAATAAGCAATCACGGCAACATGCCCCACTAACCACACAGGCAACAAATGCATAGTCCATGTGTTATGGTCCACTGGGGCAAGGGACATTTGCAGAAGAGGAGGAGTAGGTGGTACAAGCAGTCAGGGGACAGGTGGTAGGGGTGCATCACTGTGTGCCAGCTTGGTGTTGGTCAGGAGCTTCACCCAGGTCACCAAGAGGTGTTATGGGGAAGGTATAAGAGCACATTTCTCCAGTCACTAGTCACTGTTGTGGGCCTGGTACACTCCTGGATGAGTGTAACCTGTTACCTAGTTACTTCCCCAACTCAATGAAAGGGAAAGCATCCTGGAATCCAGTGTCTCCAGCCACTACCTCACAGGCCTTTCCCTCTTCATGGACCCCTAACCCAAATGACTGGGGACCACTATTGATGAATGATATCCATCCCTTCACTGCGGTCACCTGTGTTACAGGATCTCACCTGCTTTCCTATACTTTCCTTTTTTAGATCCAGCTATATTCTGCTCATCTCATTTCATTCTGGATTTTTCACTTATATATGTATTATTGGGGGTTCTGTGAAGATGGCTATTCCTTATCTATTTATGTTGCCTACTATGTTCCAAGTGGCCACACTGTGCCAGGATTCCTCTCTGTCTGTCTCCTCAATCACAGATTTTTTGTTTGTTTGTTTTTTCTCCATTTGGTGATTAACCTAATTCTTTATTCTTTCACTGATTCTCAGAGTCCCAGGATTATTCATCTGTATCTGTTTCACTTGGTTTCTTGGGTCTTTGTTGTAGAGGGACAGGGCATAGTGTCTCACCAGGACACTGTCTCTGTTTTTATTGGCGATTGGAATGTAAAGGTTGGAAACAAAGAAGAAGGATCAGTAGCAGGAAAATGTGGCCTTGGTGATAGAAACAATGCTGGAGGTTGCATGATAGAATTTTGTAAGACCAATGACTTGTTCATTGCAAATGCTTTTTTTAAACAGCATAAAAAAGAACTATACACATGGACCTCACCAGATGGAATACACAGAAATCAAACTGACATCTGTGGAAAGAGATGATGGGAAACCTCCATATCATCAGCCAAAACAAAGCCAGTGGCAAACTATGGAACAGATCATCAATTGCTCATATGGGAGTTCATGCTGAAGCTGATGAAAATTAAAACAAGTCCACAAGAGCCAAAACATCATCTTGAATATATTCCCATCTGAATTTAGAGATCATCTGAAGAAC
>NW_006408627.1:9101075-9111385 GCF_000296735.1 Chrysochloris asiatica
TGTATTCTTTCAACATACTTAGTCAGTCTGTACATTGAGCAAAGAATCTGAGAAACTGGATTATATGGAGAAGATCATGGCATCTGAATTGAAGGAAGACTCATTAACAACCTGCAATATACAGATGATATAACCTTGCTGATGAAACCCAATGACCACAGCCGTCGGTATGGGTTGCACATCCATGTAAAGAAAAAGAAATCCTCACCATTTGACCGATAAATGTCACCATGATAAATGGAGAAAAGATTGAAGTTGTTAGAGACTTCATTTTGCTATGATCCACCATCAATATTCATGAAAGCATCAGTCAAGAAAGCAAATGACGTATTGCATTAGGTCAATCTGCTGCACAAGACCTCTTCAAAGTGTTCAAGAGCAAAGATGTCAATTTGAGGCCTAAGGTGCACCTGGTCCAAACCATGGTATTTTCAATAACCTCATATGCATGTATGTAAAAGTTGTACAATGATTAAGACCCTCAACGAGATGGATTGGCACAGTGGCAGCAGCAAGCGGCTCAATTGTAACAATTGTGAGGTTAAGGGCAGGACTTGGCAGTGTTACATTCTGTTGTGCATAAGATTCCTATGATTCACAACTGACTGAACAACACCTGACAATAACATTTTCACACAAATTTCTCCTTATTCCTATTTCTTTTTTCTGACATATTAATCATCTATTTTAGTGTGATGTCTAATATTGCCAGTATTTTTGTCACCTATATATTCATCTCTATAATCTTCTCCCCACTTTTTTTGTTTCCTTTTATGGTCTATCTGGTAATTTGATGAAATGCTAGACTTTTGTATATCATAAAGGAATGGAATGATGTTATTTTTCTCCAGAGAGGATTTGCCTTATTCTCTGGTAGGTAGCTAAACTAAAGAGAATCTCCTCAATCCAAGAGTGAACTGCCTTGAGGGAGGATTATAATTTTTCTAAGGCTGTCTGCCTTTGATTCACCTTCACTCCTCACTGTAACTCTCCAGGGATCCTAACCAAGAACCTACAGTATTTGTTAAGACCCCTTTCCTTTGGGAGAATCCTGAATTCCAGTTATTGTTTCCTTAACACCATGAAACTCTTGAAAATTGTTTTTCTTTCTGTTTTTTTGCTTCTTTCTTCGTGTCTTTCTTGCATAGCTCACTGGGGAAATTGTTGATGGTCTAGCTAATTTCTCTGTATCTTCTTTCTCCCAGGGCCCTTGGTCTCTTAAGTCCTATTTATTTTTAGTAGGCCTAAACTTTATTTTTTATACCAAGTTCCATGAAATTGCTGAAAATTCTCTTGACTTTGTTGCCTCTTAACAATTATTTTTTGCATGGCCTCTTTCCCTGCATCAAGAATTGGCCAGTTGCCCAAAAGGGAAAATTGCAAGCAAAATGCTGAGATCACCTCAGTGAACTTACCTTCTCTTCACAGTCTTGGCCTGTTGAGTCTTTACTCATATTTGAAAACATAGAGCATCATTTGTGTTTTTACCTGGCTCTCTTGGTTCTTTTCCATTAGAACATTGATTTGCTAGATTTTGCCCCATCATAACAAGAAATGAATGAAAATCCCCTTTGTGTTTACTAAAAATAATATTAGTTACTCACTGTGGAAAATTCAGACAATACAGAAGACTCCAAGATAAAATAAGAAATTGTCTTGGTCTCTCAAGTCCATTCCCCTGAGGTACTCACTGTGGGTAGGTTAGTTTCAACTTTTCTAGTCTTTTTCTCCTCTAATGCAAGTCTTGAATCTCTTGACTGTGTGACCTTGAGCAATCATTTAACATCTCTGTTTCCACTTTACTAAAATATGTATAAGAATCTGCTTCAGACAGTAGTTAAGGACATTATTTATATTAGATAACATATGAAAAATAACTATAAGCACTCATAATGGTTAGATGTTCTTTTACTGGTGCCCACCCCCATTGCAAACAAGGTTAACAGTTCAAACCCACCAACTGCTCCTTGGAAACTCTATACAGGGTCGTTATGAGTTGGAACTGACTTAATGGCACTTAACAACAACTATGACCCCCCGTTTTTTTTTTTTTTTTTAGAGTATTGTAGTATGTTAAAGAAGTCCTTGTATGATGCTGTGGGCTAATATGCTGGACTGCTAAATCGTTTGAACCACAAGGTTGGTGGTTCAAGCTCACCAGCTGCTCCTTGGAAACCCTATACAGGGTCATTACAGGTTGGAACCAACTTGACAGCACTTCACAACAACAACAAGCAAGTTAAAATATCCTTTTGCTTCATTAAAGGAGAGACTACGTTTCAAAGTTTATTGATTACGTCTTTAACATCTCTGTAAAGCCAATTTATGAAGAATTTCAGAGAGGATTTTACAGTGTGTGTGATGAGGAGATTATTGAAATTTTCCACCCTGAAGAACTAAAGGATGTGATTATTGGAAATACAGACTATGATTGGGAAATGTTTGAAAAGGTACATTAAAGAGGCCAAGCTTTGTGTATTTAATGATCTTTCCTATTTCCTAAATAATTTTGTTTTTGCATTTTCCTCTAGAATGCATGCTATGAGTTTGGATACACCAGTTCACATCCCACCATAGTGATGTTTTGGAAGGCTTTACATAAATTAACTTTGGAAGAAAAGAAAAAATTCCTTGGTATGTATTATATCATTAGTAGATCTTTAATCTTATATTTTGTTTTTGTTTTTGGGATAAGAATCTCATTTATAATAGGGACCAGTCATAATATAGCTTCAGGAGTTAGTGTCAGGAACACTTCTATGCCAGATTGTTCCCAACAATTAGCAAATATTACCATGTTGTTGTTGTTAAGTGCCATGAGTCAGTTCTGACCCATAGTGACTCTGTACAGAGTTTCTGAGGAACAGCTGGTGGGTTTGAACCTCCGACATTGTGGTCCAGAGCATTATCCTGTAGCACTACACTAAGACTCCAATATTAACATTTTCCCTGTGACTTTACCCTTGCTTCTTGCTTTTAAAATCGCCTTCTTTTCTTCATTTAAGCTAAATATTAGAGCCCTGATGTGTAGGATAAGCCCTGTGCTGCTAACCACAAGGTTGGCAGTTCAAATTCACCAGCTACTCCTTGGAAACCCTGTATAGGGTCATTATGAATCAGAACCCATTTGACAGCACTTAACAGCAACAAACTAAATATTAATCTAAATATGAAGCCTTCTTTACACAGTGTCTGTTATCATTCAGTTATGCCAACTCCTGACTAATGTAAGACTCTGCACATGATCATTCAGTAATTATTTTAGAATAAACAGATTTTTCTGTTTATAAAGATTTTGTTCATTATGTGAAACATAGCACCTAATTTTATTATTCTCTTTAGAGTTTCTTACAGGAACTGACAGACTACAAATTAAAGGTTTAAAAAATATGAACATAACATTTTGCTGCCTTCAGACTTGGAAGGAAAATGATCCTATAAGAGCACAGACATGTTCTAATATTCTATACCTCCCTAAATATTCAACAATGGAAAGAATGGAAGAAGCACTTCAAGTAGCCATCAACAACAGCAGAGGGTTTGGCTGCCACTTATTTTTGTAAATATGTTTTTAATTCAAATTAAGGAACTAAAAAATTAACATAAAGATACAATCCCCAATGAATAGTTTTCATCTTCTCTAAATGGGTCTGGTGAAAGGAGATGGGGATAGGATTCTTATGATTCAATAGTGAGTAATTGTTATCATGAGTAATTGCAATTGTCACAATTGTAAAGGTAGAAGTTGTATTACATAAAGGAGGGAGTAGTACGTCTTACATTCCGGTAACAGAGGACCCTAGGGCCATCAAAAGAGAAGAGCATGAACAGAACGTGGGACCCTAACCAGAGAAGCAGCAACACCAGAGATGGAGGCAGAGGTGATGACATTGAGAGATAAAGCAGCTGAGGACTCTAGACTCATGGAAAGAGAAAGGTTGGGTGCTGGTGGCAGGAAGGCTGGCTTGAAGAATTTACCCCTTGGCTGCTTAAACGATTACATATTCCTGTGTGTTTCTGTGTATGCAAAAAAAAAAAAAAAAGAAAGAAAAAGGAAAAAATCAGGAATAGAGGCAAATACTGTTAACAGATGGCTCTGGGAGGGGATTGTATTCATTGCAGTGAAATGAAATACTATTGGTTGAGTGCAAAACAGATGTTCTCCCATGTAAACTATCACTCAATGCACAATGAAAGCTTTTTTAAAAAAATTAACATAAAAGTCTTAGTCACTATTAACATTTACCTGGGTGGTTACAATTGATATGCAATAGCTTTAAGCATACACGTTTAAGAGAGAATTAAAATTTTGGCTATTTTATTAGGTTAGTAAATAGTCAGTTACAAAAAGTTCCAGTAGGCTTTGGAGCTTAACATCTTAGGGGACATTCTAGGTCAGTTGGCATAACATACTCAACAAAATCAGTGTTCTGTATCCTACTTTGGTGAGTAGCAGTTGGGGGTCTTAAAAGCTTTTCAGAGACCATCTAGATGGTATGTCCCATCCAAAGAAAGGAAGAGTGATGAAAATCAAAGAAGGAAGGAACCAGCTCAAAGGACTACTGGACCATAAGAAATCAGCATCTAGTACCTGAGACTAAAAGAACTAGATGATGCCCGGCTACCGCTTCTGATGACCAGTATCGCAATAGAAAATCCTGGACAAAGTGGGAGAAGAAATGTGGAAAAACTCAAAATAATTAAAAAGACCAGACTTACTGGTCTGATGGAGATTGGTGGAGAGGCCACCACCCCTCCCCGCCCCAGATGATGGCGCTTAGACATACTTCAAACTTGGAAATGAACACACCCCCAGAATCACCTTGCAAGCAAATAGACAGCCCTATAAAGTGAGCAATAGCATTTGCAAGGAACCTATTTCTCAGAATAATTGACCATAAAAGACTCAAAGAGCAGTACTTGATCCCAAACAAAGTTCAGAAGGCAGGAAGTAAGGACAAATAAATTCAGGGAGTAATCCAGAAAAGTGCTATTACAGTGAAGGAATTATAATTACTATTTCAAAACAAAATGTGTATGAATTGTTGAATGGAAAACTTCTTTGCTTTGTAAACTTTCCAAGCCACAATCAAAAACAAAGGGATCTCTTCTGATCCCTTTTATTACAGGAAGCTGATTGCTGGATACATCACAGTTCTTTCCCCTATTGCACTGTGTAGGTGCAACCTTGGGTTGTTTGTTTTTTGTCCGAAATCACTTGGGCATAATTGTAAAAGTTTACTCTTGGATTCTCAGTTCTATTCCAATACTGTATTATGCTATGTCAATATTATATTATTGATTACTATAGCTTTGTGTAGTTTTAAATCAATAAGAGTCAGTCTTCCAACTTCATTCTTTTTCAACATTATTTGATTTTTTAGATTCCTTGCATTTCCATATGATTTTTAGCATCAGTTTAACAGTTTCTACAAAGAAGTCAGATGGGATTTTGAAAAGTCTTGTGTTGAAACCAAAGATTAGCTGCCATTTTAACAATATTAGCTTCTAACCCATAGACATGGGATGTGTTTCCACTTTCTTCTTTAATTTATTTCAACAATATTTTGCAGTTTTCAAAGTTTAAGTTTTGCACTTCTTTGGTTAAATTTGTTCCAAAGTGTTTTATTCTTTTTGATGATATTGTATATTAAAATGTTTTCTCAGTTGCATGTTCAGATTGTTCATTGTTAGTATACAGAAATACAATTCATGTTTTTATATATTAGTCTTGAGTCCCGCAACTTTGTTGAACTTGTTTTTTTTTTTTTTAGTTCTAATAGTTTGTATGTGTGTGTGTGAATCTTTATGGTTGTTATATATGAAGGAGCTTTAAAAAAATTTGTGGGAAAATGGAATGAAAAGATAATGGAATTTCTCCGTGAACTTTTTGAAGCCCTCTTGTATAAAATTGTATTATCTGCAATTACTCATAGCCATCAAGTTGATCTTGACTCATAGTAACCCTATGTAGGACAGGATAGAACTGCTCCCTAGGGTTTCCAAGACTAAATCTTACAGGAACAAACAACCTTCTCTTGCGCCCACAGAGTGGCTAGTGGGTTTGAACAACTAACTTTGTGGTTAGCAGCCCAATGCTTAATCAGGGCTCCTCTATCTTCATAAAGGATGGTTTTACTTCTTTCCAATCTGCATGCCTTTTGTTTTTCTTACCCTGGTTAGAACCTCTGTTACAGTGTTGAATAGAAGTGGTAACAGTGAACATCCTTGCCCTGTTCTTAATTTTTGTTGTTGTTAAGTGCCGTTGAGTTGGTTCCGACCCATAGCGACCTTGAACAGGGTTTCTGAGGCTGTAAATCTTTACGGGAGTAGAAAGCCTCATCTTTCTCCTGCTGAGCAGCTGGTAGTTTTGAACCGCTGATCTTAAGGTTCGCAGCCAAATTCATAACCACTACGCTACCAGAGCTCCTTGTTCTTAGGGGGAAATTTTTAGTCTTTCACCATCAAGTATGATGTTAAGTGTGGAGTGTCTGTAGGTGCTCTTAATCTAATTGAGGAAATTGCCTTCTATTCCTGAATTCCTGTGAGTGTTTTTATCAGATGTTGGATTTTGATAATTCTTTAATGCCTTTATTGAGATGATTTTTTTCCCTTCATTAATACGTTGTATTACAGCAGTTGGTTTTCATATGTCATATTAACCTTCTATTCCTTAATATATTCCACTTGGTCATGGTGTATATCCATTTTATTTGTTTGTTTAATGTTTCTGGATTAGGTTTGCTAGTGTTTTATAGAAGTTTTGCATCTATATTCATAGAGGATATTGATTTGTAGATTGTTCCTTATGATACCTTTATCGGGTTTAGGTATTAAGGTAATACTGACCTCTTAGAATAAGCTTCCTTCTTCTTTGCCTTCTTTTTTTGGAGGAAGTTTGTAAAGAATCAGCATTTAAATGTTTGGTAGAATTTGTCAGTGAGCTCATCTGAGCAAGGTCTTTTCTTTTGGGAAAGATTTTTGCTTAATAATCCAATCTCTGCTTATATATGTTAATTCAGATATTCTATATTTTCTTCAGTTAGTTTTAGTAGTTTGTGTTTCTAGGAATTGTCCATTTCATCCAGGTTATCTCATTTGTTGGACCAATAAACAACATCATGATATATGGTGAATTGAGATTATCAAAGATTTTATTCTACTTGGTTCAACAGGCAATGCCCTTGGAAGCAGCAGTCAAGAAAGCAAATGATGTTTTGCATTGGGCAAATCTGCTGTAAAAGTCTGCTTTAAAGTTCTAGAAAGCAAAGCTATCACTTTGATGACTAAGCTGTATCTGATTGCACCATGGTCCTTTCAGTTGCTTCACACACATGCAAAAACTGGATAATGTAAAAAAACAGAAGAATTGATACATTTGAATTGTGCTCTTGGTGAAGAATGTGGAATATTACATTAACTGTCAGAGAATAAGCAAATCAGTCTTAGAAGAAATAAAACAAGACTGTTCCTTAGAAGTGAGTATGGTGAGAATTATGCTTGCTTTAGCTAAAGAAATGCTGAGAGTGTTCTTCCTTTTTGGTTTTCTAACTTCAAGTCTTTGCACATTTTATTATAATATTTGACTTTGTCTTCTTGAGCTGACTTTTGAAATTTTCTGTTCAGCTATTGGACTTCCTCACTCCTTCCATCTGATTTAGCATCTCTACACCGGAGAGCAAACTTCAGAGTCTCTTCTGACATCCATTTTTGTCTTTTCCTTCTTTCTTGTCTTAATGACCTTTTGCTTTCTTCCTATATGATGTTCTTGATGCCATCCCACACTCTTCTGGTTGTTAGTGTGTAATGCATCAAACCTGTTCTTGAGATGATCTCTAAATCCAGGTGGAATAAAGTCAAGGTCATATTTTGGCTCTCGTGGACTTATTTTCATTTTCTTTAGCTTCAGCCTGAATTTGCATTGGAGCAGTTGCAATTCCATAGTCTGCCACTGGCTTTGTTTTGGCTGATGATAGGGAGGTTTTCCATCATCTCTTTCCATAGATGCAGTCAGTTTGATTTCTGTGTATTCCATCTGGTGAGGCCCATGTGTATAGTCAGTTGTCTTTTATGTTGTTTGGAAAAGGTCTTTGCAATGAATAAGTCATTGGTCTCACAAAATTCTATCATGTGATCTGCAGCATCATTTCTATCAAGACCATATTTTCCAACTACTGACCCTTCCTCTTTGCTTCCAATCTTTGCATTCCATTCCCCAGTAATTATCCATACATCTTGACTGCATGTTTGATCAATTTCTGACTGAAGAAATTGGTAGAATTTGTCAATTTCATCCTCACTGTCTTTAGTGGTTGGTGTGTAAATTTGAATAACAGTTGTATTAACTGGTCTTCCTTGTAGGTACTTGGATATTATCCTATCACAGACAAGTTTGTATTTCAAGATATGTTTAATAGACCCTGAAATATTTTCATTATGTTCAATAGAACTTGAAAACTTTTTAGATGAATTCCAAAAACTTCCCCTTAACTTCTCCCTTTCTTGAAGGGATGTGGGACCCATATTAACCTTTTACTGTACTACTGATGAAAGGGGCAGGTTTAAGGCCAACCCTAGAGAAGAAGCATGTCTGACTTCCGTTTCATAGGAATTGGCCTTGGGCTGATTTTGCGTTTGATTTTCTTTCTCTCTTGTTAAGCCAGGTGAAGTCAGACATTGGCTCCCCACTTGGTTAATTTTTTACTTAAGTTATTATACTTTCAAATACAGAATTTTTATTTGGTTCTTTTTGTAATTTTTACCTTATGTGGTGCTGCAAGTTAGTGCACTGGACTGCAAGGTCAGTTTGAACCACAACATCATTTGTTCAAGTTCACCAGCCACTTTCTAGGTCATTATGAGTTGGAACCAACTCCATGGCACTTAACAACAACATTGATATCCTATATTTATGGAGGCAGTATAATCATATCTTACTTTACTTCTTAAAAGATGGCTTTGAACAGATTTATAATGGTTACTTTGTTGGAGTCCTAATAGGTCACTGTAGGATAAGCACTGGACTGTTAATCCACCAGCCACTCTTCAGAAACCCTATACAAGGTTGCTGTGAGTTGTAGCTGACTCAATGGTACTTAACAACAACTGCAAAGACTTTGCTGTTCGGTTGTTTGTTATTTTTTATTGTGATTTGAATAAAAGTTTACAGAACAGCTTCATTTTCTACTCAATTATCATACACATTCATTTTGTTTAGTAACACTGGTTGCGAACACCTAACTACAACAGCACTATTACCACTTCCTCCATGGGTTCCCTGTTTCCATTTGTTCTTTTCTGCTACTTCCTACCTTCTGATCTTTTAATCTTATATGATTATTTCACTAAGGAGTGGTACCTCCTTGCTCTTACTATTCACCTTATAGGCCTATTGTAAGGCTGAAAGTTGAGCCATGGAGAAAAGTTCAGTTCAGGCCTGAAAGGTATCTAAAGGCCACACAGTCTTGAAGCTTCCACCAATCTCTGTTAGATGGTCTTTTATTATTATTATTATTATTTTGAGTTTTATTCCATATTTTTTCTCACTTTATCCAAGTGTAATGGCTACTTTGAACTCTTTGTTAAAGCCTTTATCTAGCCCCTCACACCATCAGTTTCTGTTCTATTTTTTCATGTTTATGGGTCACACTTTCTTATTTCTTTGCACATCTTGTAATTTTTAGTCATTCTTTGAAAATAAGCTAATGGCCTGATCCATTGTTTGTCTGCCTGCCAGGCCTGTCCACAGTGTACCTAGAAATTACACACACTAGGGATGCTCTGTGGTGCATGTCTCCACTTACCAGTAAACCATTCATAGGGAGGGCCCCATATGCCTGCTCCCACCACCCCAGCTCATGTGCTCTCCACCACCAGCTCTTTGGCCACCTGCTGCCACCCCCATTCCAGTGCCCTGTGTCCCAACATAGAGGATTCCTGTCTGATTATCTGCCTTCTGGGCCCACCCACTGATTTTGGCTCAGTTGACCCAGACTTGGGAATCCTGTCAGCCCCACCTGTCTGTCTTGGCTCAGCTGACCCAGACTTGGGACTTTCCCACCAATACAGTTTTAAGCCATTTCTTTGAAATAAACTTCTCTTTATATATCTATGTTTCACTGGTTTTGTTTCTCTAGAGTACCCAGCCTAAGACATACACTATGATAGTTAAGGTTTTGTGTCAACTTGGCTGGGCCAGGATCCTCAGTGGTTTAGCAGTTAAACTGTAACAATTCCCTGTGAAGCATATGTATATGTATATATGTGTATATACATATATATATGTATATATTTTGTTGTTGTTGTTATGT
>NW_006408627.1:9112220-9114955 GCF_000296735.1 Chrysochloris asiatica
ATATATATATGTAAATAGAAGTTTATTAACAAGGAAATGGCTTACAATTGCAGATTCCCAGGTTCCCAGAGGAAGAAAGAGAGCCTTTCCCATGTGTCCGTTATATTGAGAATAGGCCACACCTCCAAGGAAGCATCCCTTTAATTTTTGGCTGTTCATATCCAATCATCGTAGAGCTAACCATGCATGTTTACAGCAAGTCATCATGAGAATAAGCTCATCCCAGCTGCTAAACCTCTGAAATTCTTGGCCTAGTCAAGTTGACACAAAACCCTAGTTATTACCTTCCCCATGATGAGATCTAATACTCATCACTTTCCTCATGTGATCTGGTGTGATAGGCCCTGATCTGATCCTTTTTGTTGTAACATTTCTTTCATATCAATGAGATTGGATGCAATCGACGGAACTAGGTTGAATCTTGAGTTAATCTCTTTTGCGATATAAAAGGAGAGAGAAGTGAACAGAGAAGCAGGGAATCTACTACTCCCAATAAAGAAAATCCAGGGATGGAATGTATCCTTTAGTCCTGGGGTCCATGCTCTGTGAAGCTCCTAGTTGCTGCGTCCGACAACAGCTATATTTTGTGACCTGCGTGGAGAGATTAAACCTGAGCAGGGGTGATGGGAGATTAGACAAAAAAGAAGACACAAGACACAAAATGGAAATACTAAATTTGGGAGCAGGTGGGACACAGTCCTAGATTCAGCACGTTTATTATATATCAAAGGAAAGTGCTGGGGGCAGGGAAAAGAGTGCAAAAAACATCTGGTGGTGTTGATGCATGCCATTGTTGTTGTTGTTGTTGTGAAGTGCCCAGTGGAACTTTATCAGAAGATTGTAGTTGCTAGGGAAACAGAGCTAGGGCAGCTAGATGTTTTTGCAGACTAAACTGAAGGCCATGGCTGTGTACAAGGAAAGACTGCAAATTCCTTGTTCTCTGAGGCAGTCTTTGCAAGTTCCTCAGGGGGCAGCCTGACCGGGGAGCAGCCCGATTTTCTGGACCACAGCTGTTTAGTTGCAATGTTTCCGTTAAACTGCCCCCAAGTCTGAGAACTTCGCTTTAGTTGCTCCCAACACCTAGTTCCAGGGAGAGACTGATACCAAAATACATGAAGCTCTCTAAGGAGAGCTAGATCTACAGATGCTGAAATGAGTCAAGAGCCTTTCTCCAGAATTCAGACTCCTAGCCTCCTAAACGGTGACAATAAATTTCTGCTTGTTAAAGTCAAACACTTCTGATATTTCTTTTATAGCAGCATCAGGTGACTATGATAGCTCCCCCACTGGCCCAGAAAAAAAGTCCAAACAAAACCCATTTTCATCTAGTCAATTCCGATTCATAGTTACCCTAAAGGGCAGAGAGCTGCCTATAGTTTCCAAGGCTGTCCTCTTTACAGAAGCCAACTGCCACATCTTTCTCCCATGGAGTAGCTGGGAAGTTCAAACTGCCAATCTGTACGGTTAGTAAACAAGGGCTTTAACCTCTGCATCACCAAGGTTCTTCTGTCTCTAATTGCTGGTTTATTATTCTATTGCTTTTCAACAATACCCTGGGGCATAAATTGCTTCACAGTCCAATCCAATTAAATTAAACTCCTTTGTAGTTTTTGAAGTCAGCGTTTGAGGTTTGTTCTGACATGAGGCAAGCTCTAAACATTCCCTGACTTTCTCTAGCAATGAGCTGACCTATGATTTAGCTTGTATCTCTAATGAAACGAACAGGTTCCTCTTAAATACTTACCACCAAAACCACTGTTATTTCTTAAGAGCATCTTTTCAGTTGAACTTACCCAAACTTTTTTCAACTAATATCAGTGCCCTTGGGTAGCTTTGGAACTATTTAATGGACTCTCACTGTGGGCAATATCTGAGCTGACTCTGGAGATGGGGATGAGCATTCTTCCCTGACATCCCTGCCTTAGGTACATGACAGTAGACAGCAGTGAGGAACAGCCTGAGGTCTTCTCAGCTTGCCTCTCATAATGAAAAACATTTGCCATGTGAGTAACCTGGGGTGAGACCAGAAGTAGAGCTTCTGCCCTATAAATCAGGGCTTTGCAAAAAAGCCCCAACCTCTGGACTCTACTCACCTGGAACTCAGCCTCTGCAAAACAATTTTAAGGGAGAGATGAGAAATACTGGAAGCCTTCCCCACTTGCAAGAAATTGTAGCACTTGGCCTAGAGCAGGAAGAAGTAGTAATTGTGTTCATTTTTTTTTTTTTCTTTCTCTTTAGTAAATTCTGTGTTCTTGATTAAACTATCTTGAAATGGAATTTCTGTCATCCAAGCTGGAAAGGATGATACATACAGTGAGCCATGTTCCAAATGCCAGAATCCCTGCTTTTTCTTGAATAAATGCTTCTTCATTTTTTCTGTCTTCAAGGCAATCTCCAGAAATTTTAAATGGATTTGTTTAATATTTTCTCCAGTTATGCTTATTTTGCCAGGGAATATATCTGTGAGTCCCTCCTGCTTCCATTCTAGAAGTTGATACTACATAATTCTTTGCAAAGTATTTCAGTGTATAAAGTTTAATTCAATCCTCACTATTTAATCAATGTATGGAATTTCTAGCACTAAAGATAAGGCTCAGTGATGTTAAATGACTTGCCTAAAGTTATAGGACTCACCCCTCTGGAAATAGTTACTGAATACCTTGCTGTAATTGTTGTGAAGTGCCATAGAATCAGTTCTGACTCTCAGGGACCCTGAATAGAGTTTCCTAGGTGTG
>NW_006408627.1:9118137-9119142 GCF_000296735.1 Chrysochloris asiatica
CCCTCAGGTTGGAAGACACTCAAAATGTGACTGAGGAAGAGCTGCCTCCTCAAAGTAAAGTTGACCATGATGACAGGAATGGAGTAAAGCCCGTGGGAGAAAAGCCCATGGGACCATTTGCTGATGGGGCACAACTCAAAATGAAGAGAAATAGCTGTAAACATCCATTAATAATTGGAACATGAAATGTAAAAAGTATGAATTTAGGAAAATTAGAAATTGTCAAAAATGAAATGGATAAACATCAATATCTTAGGCATTAGTGAGCTGAAATGGACTGATTTGGCCATGTTGAATCTGACAACCACATGGTTTACTATGCCGGCAATGACAAATTGAAAAGGAATGGTGTTGCATTCATTGTCAAAAAGAGTATATGCAGATCAGTCATGAGGTACAACGCTGTGATAGGATAATATCCATGTGCCTACAGAGAAGGCTTTCTGCTCCCATAAAGATTTACAGCCTCGCAAACCCTGTACAGGGTCACTATGAGTCGGAACCGACTCCACGGCACATAACCAACCAACAAACCACAGAGAAGCCCAGTTAATACCACTATGATTCAAATTTATGCACCAACTACTAAAGCCAGTGAGGAATAGAAGAATTCTACCCACTTCTTCAATCTGAAATTGATCAAACATGCAATCAAGATGTATTGATCATTACTGGTGATTGGAATGCAAAGGTTGGGAGCAAAGTGGAAGAATCAGTAGTTGGAAAATATGGCCTTGGTAATAGAAATGATGCTGGAGATGGCATGGTAGAATTCTGAAAAACAAATGTATTCTTCATTTCAAATACCATCTTTAGACAGCGTGAGACGACTATGCACATGGACCTCACCAGATGGAATACATAGAAATCAAATTGACTACATCTGTGGAAAGAGATGAAGGAAAAGCTCCATATCATCACTCAAAACAAGGCTAATGGCAGATTGTGGAACAGACCATCAATTGCTCATATGTAAATTTAAACTAAAGCTGAAGAAAATGAAAA
>NW_006408627.1:9120033-9136237 GCF_000296735.1 Chrysochloris asiatica
TTACTAAAGGTAATACAGAAATGGCTACAATCATACATTGACAGAGAACTTCCAGAGGTTCAAGCTGGATTCAGAAGAGGCCGTGGAACGAGGAATATCATTGCTGATGCCCGATGGATCTTGGCTGAAAGCAGAGAATATCAGTAAGATGTTTACCTGTGCTTTATTGATTATACAAAGACTTTCAATTGTGTGGGTCATGACAAGTTATGGACAATACTTCATTGTGCTCATGAGGAATCTGTACATGGATAAGAGGCAGTTGTTTGAACAGAACATGGGAACACTGACTGGACTTCCCTGTAGTCTTCGCTTTAGGACCAGGCACCAGGCAGTGTTTCGTTCTGTTGTGCATAGGGTTGCTGACTCGATGGCACCTAACATCAACAAAGTTTCTATTAAGCATCAATACAATTATGTCTTACTCTTGGGTTTGTTTGTTTTTTTAAAGAAAAACTACTGAATTATTTATGCTTTACTTTTGAAATAGTGATTTTGGCATACTTAATCAGTCTTGTTGAAAGATTTCTAGAAAATCATGAACTATCATTGCATATGCCCTTAGTAAGGCTAAATATGTTTTCTGATTAGTTCAGGAAAATAAAATGGAAATTCGCCTGAAAATATGACTGTAAGCCACATACACCTGTGAAAGCTGGACAATGAACAAAGAAGACATTACAATTGATGCCTTTGAACTATAGTGTTGGTGAAGAATAATGAATATGCCACAGACTGCCAAAATGAACAAATGTCTTGGAACTATACTCAGAGCATGACTTCATCTCACGTATCTTGTTCACGTATCAAGACATCATGTATGGTTAAGTAGACTGTCAGCAAAAAAGAAGCAAGACCCCCCCCAGTGAGATTGACACACAGTGGCTGTAATAAAGGGCTCAAACAAAACAATTGTGATGGCACAGGACACCAAGCAGTGTTTCGTTCTGTGGTTCATACACTCAGAGTCAGTACCTAATTGAGTGTCTAACAAGGAAACCCTGTACAGGGTCGCTATGGGTCGGACCCGACTCGATGGCACTTAACAACAACAACAACAACAAGCGCAATAGGGCACACTCAGCTACCTGCAAGTCCTCGCATCCCCCAGAGGTGCAGTGGAAAGCTCACTCTCCTTGGAAATTGTTCTATTTTAGGTATTAAATTTCCCTAAACATAGTCTACATGTTTTACTTTTTTTCTCTCCTTTTATACCACACATTTGTGACAAAAAACACCACTACAAATTGGTTTCCCATGGAAAAGTACTGACTCATTTTATTATTAATATTAGCACTTGACACCAGAGAAATGAAGGTAATTTTACAAACTAAGACTTTTTTAAGTATGTGAAAATTCCATTTTATATAAGTTTTTTTTTTATATATATCAAATACATTTCTCTACAACTACTTTCGTACAGCTCCACTGGAATTATTTCAGTCACTCCTAGTATATGACTTGACTAAAGTATTTGAATCTAAACAAACAGTATTTGAATTGACTAACTTTTAAAAGACAGATAAGGAATAAAGTTAACAGCTGATGGTTAGGGATATTACTCTCCAACAAGACACTTTGTCAAAATTTTTCTTTGGATAAAGTTGTTATAAATTAGAATCTTCAAAATATGACGGTAGAACAAGAGTTAAATAAAAGTAGCAGTTTAAGTGCCCCATATTTCTAAACCTCTAACAGAAACAAGGCAAAGTATCTTTCTGACAAACTAAATAGGATACCAGTATTTCAAACTAGTTGAACTTGCAGAGAAAGAGGCCTAAGATACATCATTATTATATATGCCATCTTGGCCTTAGTTGCATTAATTATGTCTGAAGAGCTTAATACCCATCCAAGTCCAAAGGTGGAAGAACACATAAACCGGTATGGTAATGGGCAAGAGCAGACTGTAAAAGCACAAGCTGGCTGTGCTGGTGCAGCCCTGAGGGAAATTGTCTTCCACAGAGGCTGAGTAGAACAGTCCTGCTAGAGAAACCAGGGGGACAAGGACAGTCAAGGTAGGAAGAGACAGGAACATCCTTCTCCCCCACCTGTGGCCTGCCACACTGACTTGTTAACAGGTAAATGGTATGAGAATTCAGTTGTGCATGGGTGTTTTTTCCTTAATTATGGTTTAGTGCTTCTCCATTTCTTCTTTCTTCTTATTTTGATGTATCATCCTAGCTGCCTGTGGTATCATATTAGGAATGCCATCAATGATTGGATATGCTATTCCCAACTCTTCATTTATTAATTCATTTGTCGATGATTCATATCTAGGAAAAAAAAAAAAAGAATCATAAAGTGAATTGTGTAAAACAACATTCTTGGGAGAGCTTGATATTTAATAAATAATACTATTCATCCAATTCTTGACAGAGTTAATTCTGAACAGTTTTTTTTGTGTCTGTTTTTTTTTTTTTTTTTTTTTAATTGCATCTCAATATAAAGAAAACAAAAATCCTCACCACTGGACCAATAAACAACATTTTTATCAATGGAGAAAAGATTGAAGTTGTCAAGGACTTCTTTCTTCTTGGATCAACTAACAACACTCATGGAAGCAGCAGCCAAGAAATCAACTGACATATTGCATTAGGCAAATCTGCTGCACAGGAACTTTTTAAAGTGTTGAAGAGCAAAGGTGTCAGCTTGACGACTAAGGCGCGCCTGACCCAAGCCATGGTATTTTCAATAACCTCATGTGCATGTGAAAGCTGGACTGTGAATAAGGAAGATTACAGAATAATTGATGTCTTTGAGTTATGGTGTTGGAGGGAGGAGAATATTCAAAGTGCCATGGGCTGCCAAAAGAACCAACAGATCTATGTTGGAAGAAGTACAGCTACAGTGCTCCTTGGAAGCCACGATGGCCAAATTTCATTTCTCATACTTCGAACATGTTGTCAGGAGGGACCAGTCACTGGAGAAGGATATCATGTTTGGTAGGGTGGAGGATCAGAGAAAAAGAGGAAGACCTCCTAAAGCAAGATGGATTGGCAAAGCGGCAGCATCCATGGGCTCAAGTGTGGTAACGATAGTGAGGTTGGCCTAGGATCGGGCAGTGTTTCATTTTGCTGTGCATAAGGTCGCTATGAGTTGGTACCGACTTGATAGCACCTAACAACAGCAACAACAACAACAAATAATAGCCAATATTACCACTCCTCTTGCAAAGTAAATGTATAATTTTTTCCGTTTTAGTCGATTTCTCTCAAATTTTATTTGTTTCTATATTCTCAAGTTACGACTTAAAAATTTGGTCTTATTCTACTCATAAAATATTTCTTTTTCAGTCTAACTTGTGCTTCATTCCTCTGGCTACCCCTAAAACCCCTAAAATCAGTGATCTATGAGTGCACATAGGTTGAACGGGCATGGGAGGGAGAGTGCAAGTATACCCATGAATATATAAAAGTTTGACCGAGGCCATCTATATATATATACACGTTTACCTTTGCTACAAACATACGCACGAATGTGGTGGAGCATACAGGGAGCAAAACTACAAAAACTTCTTAGACATTACCAATCACTTCGAGGGAATGAGTTCTTGGGTCTGGGGGCTCAGAACCCTAGTCTCAAGGGATACTATGGTCCAATGGCATAGCACAGTCCACAAAGAAATAATTCTACTTCCTACTTTGGTGGGTAGCAGCTGGGATTTTAAAAGCTCACGAGCAGCCATCTAAGGTGCGATTATTGGTCTCTCCCTGTGCAGAGGAAAGAAGAGTAATGAAAATGCTAACAGTTAGTCCAACGGACTAATGGACCATGTGACCACCAATCTCCATGACTGTGAGACCAGAAAAACTAGATGGGGCCTGGCTACCATGACCAACTGGCGTTGAAAGGCATCACATTAGAGGGTCCAGGAGCAAGCAGGAGAAAATATGGAACAGAACTTAAAAATCATTTTAAAAAAAGAAGAGCCTTACTAGTCAAAGACTGGTGAAACTCCAAAGACTAGCCTTTGGTCACCTTTTAGTTCTGGAACTGAATTCACCCCCACAGCTCAATTTTAGCCAACAAATAGGTAAATATATAGGGGTGACAACACTAGTGAGGTACACATACCACAGAAGAGTCAACCATTTCAGATTGAAAGCACTTACCTAAGGACAAAATTCAGAAGGACTGGGAGGAAAAGGAGGAATAGAAACAAGAAACACAGGGAGGGAACGTAGGATAAGTGATGTTCCAGTGAGGGGACTGTAATCAGTGAGATTAAATGACATGTTTGGATTGTTGAAGCTAAAATTGAAGATCTGCTTTGTAAACGTTGGCTCATTTCACAATACCAAAACCAAAACCAAAACCCACCAACTGCCACAGAGTTGATTACAACTCACCGCAACCCTATGTAGGGTTTCCAAAGATGTACATCTTTGCAGGAGGAGAAGGCCTCCTCTCTCCCAGAGCAGCTGGTGTATTTGAACTGCTTTGACACTGTGGTTAGCAACCCAAGGCACAGCCCATTACACGCCAACCAGGACGCCGTCAAATAAAAGGGTTTTTTAAATTGTTGCTGTTGTTTTGAAAAAGGGGTCTTTTGCAACAGATGTGCCCAATACAATGTTGTTGTTAAGTGCTGTCGAGTCGGTTCCGACCCATAGCGACCCTGTAGAGTTTCTGAGGGTGTAAATCTTTAGGGGAGTAGAAAGCCTCATCTTTCTCCCCCGGAGCGGCTGGTAGTTTCGAACCACTGACCTTAAGGTTCACAGCCCAATTCGTAACCACTACGCTACCAGAGTATACCATTTGATTTCTTGACTTCCATGGGTGTTGACTGTGGATCCAAGTAAAATGAAATCTAGTGCTGGAGCAGAAACTAGAGAAAAAGAACAACTTTCTGGTTTAAGAATAAATGGGCAATACAGAATTCTGGTGTGGCGCTGTGGGTTAATGCGCTGGACTGCAAAGTTGTTCGAACTGCAAGGTGGGTGGTTCAAGCTCACCAGCTGCTCCTTGGAAACCCTATACTGGGTCACTATGCATTGGGACCGACTCAACGGCACTTAACAACAACACCACAGTAACTTAACTAATCCACTAGAAGGAAGCCACTGAAAAATTAAAGCATCACACAAAAAAGTTTGAGAAAGATGGAGTGGCAGAAATGAGGAAACTCTGGAAAGAATAAAGTCTAAAGTGAGCTAATTACACAATTAGCAAAAGACAGATCCACTAGTAAATTCAAGATTTTTGAAAATTAAGTGAATATTATGTCCATTACAGGAAATGTTAAGGAAAAGAAAAATGCAAAAAGATGAAAAATAAAAATGACCAGCAACCTACCACTGAACGACAACACTGTTAACATTTCGTTGCTTGGCTTATGTAATTGTTAACAGTTGTCAATGTTCACTTTCAATAGGCGGAACTGTAGAGCTGCTTTAGCAATGACTCTGAAAGGTGTAGAAAGCAGTTAGTTAGCACAGCTAACTAACTGCCAGTGGCCAGCAAACAAGTTTAAACGTTTTAGCTGTATATGGCATTTCACAAGACGATGGCGGCGGTTGGCATATTTTTCATTACCTCGACTTTAAAATCTGCATGCCTCCGACTTGTGTTGAATTCTGTTTCCCTTGGAGACCTGGAAGCTTGGTCCACCTGGCTGTACATTAGAATGATCTAGGGTCCTTTTAAGAAATTACTAATGCCCAGGCCTCGCTCGCAAACATGGTGATACAGAAATCGGTATTTTAAAAATAAAAATGTACCCAGGTGATTTTAATGCGCAGCCCGCCCGCGGAGCACCTGTCAGCGCGTCTACATTCCAGCTGGCTGACCGTTTGGTTTGGGAGGTCTCGAGCGGCTCCCCTGAGACCTCCTCTTCGACCTTCAGGCCGCCGGGGAGCAGCGTGGGAGCTTGGTAAGGTCGGGATCAAGAAAATGGCAGCGGAGAGTCTCCGGGCTGACCTAAAAGGCTCGCCCACAACCTGAGAAACCCTGCGATCTACCTGCCCTCTCCTCCCAACAGTAGGCCCCAAGGGAAACCAGAACCCGCAGCTCTCACCTAAGCGGCTTCTTGGAGAGCGGGCACACCAAGAACTCCACCAGCACCGGGTCCAAGACCGGGCGTGGCTCTTCCGCCTTCTTGCTCTGGTCCCCCGACAGTCGTGGCCCCGACGCGTGCAGCCACCTGCGGGAGACAGGGGACTGAGACGCATGCGTCCCCCGCAGCGCTGTGGCGAGTCTGCTGCGCGCTCCACTCAGCATGGCCTAGCAGCCAGGGAGCACAACACACCTCACGCTCCGCCAGTCTGGCCCAATCTTCCGGCGACGCCAGGCCCCGCCCCCCGGTGCTCCGGGAAACGCAGCCCGAGAGCGGACCGAGCCTGAGGCTTTGGTTCCGAAAACGCTCGTGCTGTGATTGCTTTCCTGGCGTCACTCTCTGCGGCTAAGAGCGCTGCCTGGGGCCTGAGGTGGGCGCTGTCCTGTGGTCAGGCCAGCGCGTTTAGGAACCTAAAAACCAAATCGATGCTTAAATCCGGGTGTCTTGAGGTTTTTCTTCAGGGATGCCAGGAAGTCAGTGACCATAATAACAACACATAATAACAACAACATGGGTAGGAATTGACTCGACGGCACTTAACAACAACAAGGAAACGTTCTGTAACCTGTTTTGACTTTTTTTTAAAAATTATTCACACACAAAAAAAACCCAGTAAAGAGTGGGTTAAGTTCCTTAACCTCCAAAATGTCTTCATATTTCTTACCCTGCTATATAGGGTCGCTCTGAGGCAGGATCAACTAGATGGCAGTGGAGTTGTTGTTAAGTGCCGTCGAGTCGGTTCTGACCCATGTTTTGTTATGTGCCGTGGAGTCTGTTCCGACTCATAGCGACCCTGTACAGTGTTTCCGAAGCTGTAAATCTTTACGGGAGCAGAAAGCCTTATCTTCCGTGGAACAGCTGGTAGTTTTGAACTGCTGACCTTAAGGTTCGCAGCCCGATTCGTAACCACTACGCTACCAGAGCTCCTTGTTCCGACCCATACCTACCCTGTATACGGTTTCCAAGGAGCAGCTTGTGAGCTTGAACCGCCGACCTTGCAGTTCAAACCGACTTTGCAGCCAGCGCATTAACCTACAGCGCCAAGCAAGCCTATACAAAGACCAAGAGGCAGTCATTCAAACACAGCAAGTGTTTACAAAAGGAAAGGTGTATGGCAGGTAGTATCCTTTCACCCTTCTTATTCAATTGTTATGCTGACCAAAAAATCTGAGGAACTGGACTTCATGAAGTAGAACTCAGAATCAGGATTAGAAGAACTCTCATTAACAACCTGTAGGTATGGAGCTGTAAATCAGCACTGGACTGCGAGCTGCAAGGTCAGTAGTTCAAAACCACCAGCTGCTCCTTGGAAACTCTATACAGGGTTGTTATGAGTCGGAACCGACTCAACAGCACACTTAACAACAACAACAAATATGCAGATGACAACCTTGTTTGTTGAAAGTGAAGAGGACTTGAAACATTGATGAAGAGCAAAGACTACAGCCTTCAGTGCGGATTACATTTCACTGTAAGGAAAACAAAAAATCCTTACAATTGGGCCAATAAGCAACATCGGGATAAACAGAGAAAAGATAGACATTGCCAATGATTTCAGTTTACTTGGATTCATGATTAAAGCCCTTGGTGAGTCTAGTCCAGGTTGGGCAGGTTCAGGGCCATAACCAATGTGGGTTGTTGTTGTTAAGTGCTGTCCTGTCTGTTCCAACTCATAGCAACCCTGTATAGTGTTTCCAAGGAACTGTTGGTAATTTGAACCACCGGCCTTGAAGTCCAGTACTTTATCCTACAGCACTATACCAGGACTCACATAATGTGGGGTTATTGTTGTTAAGTGCAGTCCAGTCGGTTCTGCTTCCTAATAACCCTGTATAGGGTTTCTGAGGAGCAACTGGTGGGTTTGAACTGCCAATCTTGTGGTTCACAGCCTAGTGCTAATCCTATAGCGCCACAGCAGGAGTCTAAAAAACATACACACAGCTGTTTCAGGCAATAGTGTGTAAGTTTGATGGCAACTTTGTTAGCCTCCGCTAGCCTAGTTGACTGAGAATCCTATCAACTGCGTTTTCTAACCCACTTATAAATAAATTAGTTTCAGTTTGTCTCTGTATAGGTTTGAGGCAGATATGATTACTTCTGTTTCATAGTTTTAGGAGGTAATGGAGAGTAATTGTGAAGTATTGAAAATGCCCTTGAGTTACTAACACCAAAAAATCAGCTGATATTTAAGGAGCATCTGAGTATGTGAGTGTATTGGTTGAAAACATGTAAACATTATGTTGCAAAATGTCAAAGGTACTGAACTATTCTTAAACAGCACTTAGTAATTAAAGAATATATCATTTTTTCATGTAGTATATTTAGCTGAGCAAAGATCAAAATATAGAGTTGTAAAATCAAGGAAGTGGAATAGATGTTTTAGAGGTTAGTCTTTATTTATTTATTTTTTTCACTACTGGCCTGACTATGCCCTTTCCCATTGTATAATAATAGCCCAGTGGCCTTTGGATCTGCTCAGACACTGTGTGATTTAGGGTAAATTACATAATCTCTTTTCTTCAGTCTTCTCACCTATAAAACGGGGTTGTTGCTGTTAAGTGCTGTGGAGTCAGTTTCAATTCATAGCTGTATAGAGAACCCTTGGCGTGGAGCTGTAGGATAAACATTGGACTGCAAACCACAAGGTCAATGGTTCAGTGGTTTAAACCCAGCAGCTGCTCCTTGGAAACCCTATACAAGGTCACTGTGAGTCAGAACTGACTTGATGACACTTAATTTAAAACAACATAGGGTTTTTCAGGAGTGATGTGAGTTTGAACCACAGAGCTTTTGGTTCAGATCAACTGTGCAGTCCAGTGTTTATCCTACAGTGCCACGCTAGGTAATAAAAGACTAACTTTTTTATTAGCATCTGAGCGCTTAACTATCCTGATACTACCAAAGCTCCTTGGATATGAATAAACTGGCAATTTGATCCACAACCTTGTATCTAACTAAGCAGGATAAGTATTGGACTGGTAACCACAAGGTCGCTAGTTCAAATTCACCAACTGCCCTTAGAAGCGCACCCCCACCCCCCCTTTTTTTTTTTTTTTTTTTTTTGAGGAACTAACAGTCTTTATTGGGCTCAGACCAGGAGCCCGTGGGTCTTGAGAACCTCTGTGTATTTGTCCATCTTCTTCTCCAAGTCCTTTTCGGCCTGTTTCCAAAGCCTCATAAGCTGCTTCTTCTTCCGATAATGGATCTTGGCCTTCTCCTTCATCTTCTCCAAGATGGTGGTCACCTTCTGATACTTCCAACCCACCTCGTGTGCTAGACGACCCAGGTAAGCAAACTTCTGAGTGACCTTGAGTCGCACAACGTTGAGGGCAGCAGGAACCACCATCCACTTTTTCTTGTCATAGGGGAGTGGGATCTAATCACACAGTTTGAGGTGGTCCAGGACAGCACTCGCACTGTCCGCCAGAAGATGCGGCTGGGGGCCCGGAAGTGGTATGGGCCTCGGGATGGGTTGGTGTTCATTCACTTGCAGAGGAAGGCCAAGTACTTCAACTTGTTTCCGTAGAAGTTGCCAGAAATGTTGATGTCCTCACAGTGCACGACCACCACCTTCAGGCCCAGCAGCATTTGTTTGGACACAATGGCCGTCAGGCGGCCCAGGAGATGGCCTTGGCCATCGAGCACCAGGACCTGCTCCTCCGCCATCTTAGGCAGCCGCCTAGGAAAGAAGAAAGCTTCTGCCCAGCGTTTCTCATCCCCTGAAACAGGGGCGATGGAAGTTGATATGAGCAGGAACCAACTCAAGGGCACATAACAACTACACAGAAAATTTTAAAGGGAATCAAAGGCCAGCTTCCCACAGCAGGGGGAGCTGACAAACTAAGATTTGAAGGGAAGCAAAGGCAACTTCCTGCAGCAGGGGGCGCTGAAAAGCACGTTCCAACTGCCACAGGTTGGTGGGGCCTGGATTTGTGTTGCACTCTCTAGAGACATCTCCTTGAGTTTGAGACAACTGTATCAGGGACAGCAGTGGTCAGCGGCAGCCGTTTCCTACACGCACTGGTTGACACCTCTGAGGGTATGATCTTAACAGCAAAACTTCAGGGGAAAAGCCCTTATTTCCACTTCATTTCTTTTCTTAAACTGAACCTGAGTAATAAGCTACACCAGGGCGTTGATGTGAGAATTAAATAAAATCGCATAATTGTTGTTGTGTGCCCTGGAGTCGGTTCTGACCCATAGCGACCCTGTATAGGGTTTCCAGGGAGCAGCTGGCGAGTTTGAACCACCAAACACCGACCATGTAGCATAAAGGGGCTTCTAAAAGTTCGTGGACAAATAGAATGAAAACGTCATGGAATTTGTGAACCCGTGTTCACAATATAACACAATATAAATTTGTGAATTTGAAGCCGGTGTTATATGTAAATCTCTTAAAACAGTGCTGTTTTAACACTTTGTATTCAATACATGTTATCATTTGAATTTTTACTCGGGATGGGATCAAGCTGAAAATAACAATCTAGACCAAGGGTCAGCAAACTATGACTTGTGAGCCAAATCCAATTCCCTTTCTGTTTTTGTACAAAGTTTTATATTGGAACACGGCTATGATCATTCTTTTACATATTGTCTATGCAACAACACAATTGCAAGAGCAAGTGTGTGGGCTACAAAGTCAAAAATATTTACTATCTGGCCTTCTACAGAAAAAGTTTCATAACCCCTGGTCCAAACTACTAGAATGAATGAGGAGTATGAGTACTGGGAAGTACTCGTGAAAGTATTGTTGTTGTTTTGTGCTGTGGAGTCAATTCTGTACAGTGACCTGTACAGGGTTTCCAAGGCTGTAAATCTTTATGGGAGCAGAAAGCCTCATCTTTCTCCCACGGAACAGCTGGTAGTTTCGAACTGCTGAAAACTAGTTTGGGAAATTTTCTTTCTGTAACGATTCAAAGTAGACTCCTGGTATGGCACCATAGGATAAGCACTCAACCTCAAGGTCGGTTTGAACCAAAAGGTGGATGGTTCAAGCTCACCAGCTGCTTCTCGGAAACCCTATACAGAATCTTCCTCTTACCACTACTACAAATACAATTATCCGGAGCATTACAAATATCTTTAATGAATGCTATGTGTTTTGTTTTTTCCTATTGACTTACTTTCTAGCAAGTTGCTCCCACTTCTTATTTCTATTAATCCGTTTCTGTATCTAAATTGTTTGTTATTTCATACCAGCTTATTAAATGAAAATTATGAATGAAATTCTTCATAGCACTTAGCATAAGTTTTAAAAGTCCATACTAGCTCCATCCACAACCTTCTGCGGTGAGACATTCCCACTAGAAAGGACAAGCAGACTGGAACAGCTACAGTGACAGAAGATACATCTTCAAAGACAGATCATTAGGAAAAACCCAAAACAAAAATGACAGTATGACTGGCTACTACAAGAATAAGCAAGTTGTTCACTGGGAAGCCATCAAGGCAAGCAATCAAGTGCCTTCAAGACAAACTCCCCACTAAGACTGAAACTCAAAGGGAACACATAAGCAAGCATGTAAGCTTTCTGGTGATCACATTGGTCTACTAGTGAGTGGAAGAGGGGGAAAGCAGCAGTGAAGAAATGGACTGAGTTCAATCACATTCCATAGACTCCCATTGACCTGGAGATGTGAGCGAGAAGAGGAAGGGCTGGTTGGTCTGAAGTGTGGTGAGACCTGGGGACTCCTGAATCCATGCACAAGGACATAACCACAGAGAGCTACAACTGAGAGTGAAGCATCCAGCTGATATGAAGTGAGAGGAGGTGCACAAGAACACCCAAAGTTGCAGATAGTACCCATTTGACCGAGCCTCGATGGCTTGATAATCAGAAGTCGACTAGAGGAGGATAAAAAAAGAACAAAACAATTGTTTGATGAACTTGATCTATACTCATGGAGGTGGTGGTGGTGGTTATGTGTCGTGGAGTCTGTTATGAATTATAGTGACCCTATACAGGTTTTCTGAGGCTGTAAATCTTTACAAGAGCAGAAAGCCTTATCTTTCTCCCATGGAACAGCTGGTAGTTTCGAACTGCTGACCTTAAGGTTCACAGCCTGATTCATAACCACTACGCTATTGGAGCTCCTTACTCATGGAGGTAGTAACTCTAAATACCAACAGAGAGGGAGGGTGTCTTTACATCAAGTATCAATGTTATCCCCTCTGTACAGAGGGTACATAGGGATGGACAACTTAGGCATTTGCTACCTAAAATGAGGGGGCAATAAAGGCAGGAAGTGACTGGCTTACAGTGTTTCAAGGGGGAGTTTAGTTTAATAGTGTGTGGGGAAAAAGGAGTCCCCACTGAATAGTTTTCATCTTGTCTAGATGGGTCTGGTTAAAAGAAATGGGGATAAGATTCTCATGATGCAATTGTGAGTAATTGTTATGACTAATTGCGACTGTCACATTTGTAAAGGTAAAAGTTTTGTAATGGGGAGTAGTTAATCTTACAGTCCAGAAACAGAGGACCCTAGGACCTTCAAGGGAGAAGAGCACAAGTGGAATGTGAGACCTTATCCAGAGAAGCAGAGATACCAGAGATGGAGACAGAGATGGGGACATGGAGAGAGGGAACAGCTGAGGATTCTAGATTCATGGGAAGAGAGGGACTAAGAGATGGAGGCCAGGAAGCAGACTTGCAAAATGTGCCCTTTGGTGGTGTAAATTATTATATATGCCTGAGTGTTTAAAAAAAACAAACACACAAAAAAACTAAAGTGAATAGAGAGAAATACTGTTACCTGATGGTACATGGAGGGGATTATAATCATTGTAACGAAACAAGGTGTATGATTTGTTGAATGTAAAACTGATGATCTGCTGTGTAAACTTTCAGTCAATCCACAATAAAAACCTTTTTAAAAAATCTATACTAGTGAAAAAAGATTAAACATTAAGACAGGAAGTTTATAGCCTTGAAATGTATGATCTCATATGTGTCCGATTTGGAGTTCCTGGGTGGTGCAAATTATCATGTACTTGACTGCTCACCATATAGTTGTGGTTTGAACTCACCTAAAGGCACATTGAAAGCAAGGCCAGGTAACCACAGCATTGAAAATGTATGGAGCATTTCTACTCCACACACATGGTATTGCCATGAGTAGGAATGAATGGCACCAAATGGCAATGGGTTTGGTTTTGATTGGTCTTGGAGTCCTGGTATGGCACTGTGGGTTAATACATTGGACTGAAAAGTCAGTTTGCTGTGCAAGGTCGGCAGTTCAAAGCTCACCAGCTGCTCCTTGGAAACAATATATGGGGTCATTATGGGTCAGGACCTATGCAACAGCACTTAACAACAATAACAATATGCCCTTTGAATATTTCCTGTTTCTTGATGTTGCTGTTAGGTACTGTTGAGTTTGTTCCAATTTATAGCAACACTATGCACAACAGAATGAAACACTGCCTGATCCTGTGCCATCCTCACAATTGTTACTCTGGAGCACATTACTGCTGCCATTGTGTCAATCCATCTCCTTTGGGGTTTTATTTTCCTCTGAATCTCCACTTTACCAAGCATGATATCCTTCTCCGGGGACTGGTATTCCTGATAACATTTCCAAAGTATGAGAGATGAAGTCTCACCATCCTGGCATCTAAGTAGCATTCTGGCTCTACTTTCTCCAAGGTAGATTTGTTCTACTGGCAGTCCATAGTTGTTGTTGTTATGTGCCATCGAGTCGGTTCCGACCCATAGCGACCCTATATAGGGTTTCCGAGGGTGTAAATCTTTACGGGAGTAGAAAGCCTCATCTTTCTCCCGCGGAGCGGCTGGTAGTTTCGAACCACTGACCTTAAGGTTCGCAGCCCGATTCGTAACCACTACGCTACCAGAGCAGTCCATAGTAGCACAATTCAAATGTATCAAGTCTTTTCAGTTCTTCCTTTTTCATTGTCCAATTTTCAAATGCATATGAGACGATTGAAAATACCATGGCTTGGGTCAGGCATACCTTAGTCCTCAAACTGACATCTTTGCTTTCGAACACTTTAAAGAGGTCTTGTGCAACAGATTTGCATAATACATTACATCAGTTGATTTCTTGATTGCTGCTTCCATGAACGTTGATTTTGGATCCAAGCAAAATTAAGTCTTTGGCAACTTAAATTTTTTCTCCATTTATTATGAAGTTTATTGGTCCGATTGTGAGGACTTTTGTTTCCTTTACAATAAAGTGCATTGCTTGCTGAAGGCTGTGGTTTTTGATCCTCATCAGTATTTTAAGTCCTTTTCACTTTCAGCAAGTGAGATTGTATCATCTGCACACAGGATGTTAATGAAATTTTCCTACAATCCTGATGATATATTCTTCTTCATATAATCCAGGTTAATGAATTATATGCTCAGCAAACAGCATACATTTATTCAATATAGATATGATGAAAGGATACAACCCTGGCACACACCTTTCCTGATTATAAACTATTCAGTATCCCCTTATTCCATTTGAACAACTGCCTTGGTCTATGTACAGGTTCCTTATGAAAACAATTAAGTGCTCTGGAATATCCATTCTTGGCAATATTATGCAGAGTTTGTCATTAGCTATACAGTTAAAAGCCTTTGCATAGTGAATAAAGCACAACTAAACATCTTTCCAATATTCTCTACTTTCAGCCAAGATTCATGTGACACCAGCGATGATATCCCATGTTCTACTTCCTCTTCTGATCTGGTTTGAATTTTGGACAGTTCTGCTGATGTACTCTTGCAACTTTTTAAAATTATCTTAAGCAAAATTGTAATTGTATGTGATATTAATGGTATTGTTTAATAATTTAACACATTCCATTGGGTCCCCTCTCTTTGGAATGGGCACAAATATGGATCTCTTCCAATGTATTGGCCAGTGGGCTGTCTTCCAAATTTCTTGGCATAGATGAGTTAGTGCCTCCAGTACTACATCAGTGTGTTGAAAGATTTCAATT
Source organism: Chrysochloris asiatica (assembly GCF_000296735.1). Classification (NCBI taxonomy): domain Eukaryota; kingdom Metazoa; phylum Chordata; class Mammalia; order Afrosoricida; family Chrysochloridae; genus Chrysochloris; species Chrysochloris asiatica. The sequence continues at coordinate 9,135,038 of NW_006408627.1, forward strand.
TGTATTCTGTCTATTCCTGGAGCATTGTTTTTTGGCAATGCTTTCAGAGCAGCTTGGACTTCTTCCTTCGATACTACTTCTTGCAATGGCTGAACATAGACCATTTCTTTTAGCTACAGTGGTGCTGTGTATTCCTTCCATCTTCTTTTGATACTTTATGATCATTCAATATTGCCCATTGTTGTTGTTAAGTGCCATTGAGTTGGTTCTGATGCATAGTGACCCTGTATAGGGTTTTGAGGAGTGGCTAGTGGGTTCGAACTGCCAACCCTGTGGTTCAAACTGACCTTGTGGTCCAGTACTTATCCTATGATGGCACACCATGCTTATGTTAATTTATTATTGTTATTGTTAAGTTCCATTGAGTCAGTTCTGATTCTTAGCCAACCCTGTATAGTGTTTCCAAGGAGTGGCTGGTGGGTTTGAGCAGTTCACCTTGTGGTTAGCAGTGAGGTACTCACCTGTGCCATACCAGGAATCCATAGAACCTTAGAAAGCAACTGGAATGATTCTTGAAATGATTAGTAGATGATCGTTCATAATTTACTCTGTTCATGCTTTTAATCCACCACTCATCTGTCAGAATGTCATACTGTGCTGGCTTGCATGTTGCTGTGATGCTAGAAGCTATGCAGCTAGTATTTTGTATGCCAGCAGAGCCACTCATGGTGGACAGATTTCAGCTGAGCTTCCAGACTATGACAGTCTACTTCTGAACCTTATCCACTAAAAACCTTATGAATAGTAGTTGAACACTGTCAGATAGCATGAGATTATTGAATATTGAAACATTATGAATCACACCAGAATATTGTCAGATATAGTGCCAGAAGATAAGCCCCTCAGGTTGAAAGGCACTCAGAATATGACTGCGGAAGAGCGGCTTCCTCAAATTAGAGTTGACCGTGATGATGCAAATGAAGTGAAGCTTTTGGGATCTTCATTTGCTGATTTGGATACAATTCACACTGAGTAGAAATAGCTGTAAACATGCATAAAAAATCAGAATATGGAATGTACAATGTATGAATTTATGAAAATTGAAAGTTGTCAAAAATGAAACAGACCTTACAGCAAGAATCATTCCCACCCCCTCCACACACAGAGCAGACAGGGATGGGCAACTTGGACATTGGCTACCCAAAATGGGGGGTGAGGGGCTACAAAGGCAAGAAGTGACTGGCTTACAAGCTTTCAAGA
>NW_006408627.1:9136466-9137907 GCF_000296735.1 Chrysochloris asiatica
CCTACCCAGAGAAGCAGTGATGCCTGAAATGGAGGCAGAGATGATGACGTGAAGCGATGGAGCAGCTGGAGACTTTAGATCCAGAGAGGGAGAGTGATTGTGTGCTGAAGACCTAGGAGGTACAGGGGAAGGATTGCAGGGTATTGCAATAAAGTTGTATTGACAATTAGGGTGATTGGAATGCAAATGTTGGAAACAAAGAGGAAGAATCAGTACTTGGAAAATATGGCTATGGTGTCAGAAATAATACTAGAGTTCACATGGTAGAATTTTGCAAGACCAATGACTTATTAATTACAAATACCGTTTTCAAACAGCATAAAAGATGACTATACTCATGGACTTTACCAGATGGCATACACATAAATTAAACTGACTAAATACACAAAAGTCAAATTTACTGTATCTATGGAAAGAGATGATAGAAGAGCTCCATATTATCAGTCAAAACAAGGCTAGCAGAGACTGTGGAACAGACCATCAATTGCTCATATGCAAGTTCAGGTTGAAACTGAGAAAGTTAAAAGAAGTCCACGAGAGCCAAAATATGACTTTGAATGTATCCACCTGAATTTAGCGATCATCTGAAGAAAAGATTTGATACATTAAACAATAATGACCAAAAAGCAAAAAAGTTATGGGATGACATCAAGAACATCATACAGGAAGAAAACAAGTGGTCATTAAAAGAACAGGAGAGAAAGAAAAGACCAAAATGGATGTCAGAAGAGACTCTGAAACTTACTATCCAACATAAAGATACTAAAGCAGATGCAAGAAGTGAAGCTGTACAAGAACTGAACAAAAAATTTCAAAGGTCAGCTGGAGAAGACAAAGTCAAATATTATAGCAAAATGTACAAGGATTTCAAGTTAGAAAACCAAAAAGGAAGAACATGCTCAGCATTTCTCAAGCTGGGGGAATTGAAGAAAAAATTCCAGCCTTACCTTGTAATACTGGATACAATCAAGATGGCAGATTGAGTAGATATGCAGTGAGGAGCTCCGTCAATAACAACACAGAACCAGACCAAGCAGGCTCAGGGGATGGTGCTAGAACTCTGAACCACATATAAAGGAATACTTAGAAGATTGAAAGACTTACAGCTAGGGGAATTTGTAAGAGAATCAAGAAATCCATTGCTTTCTAATTCAAGACACTCAGATATTCCCCGAGCCACCATCTTGGGAGAGGAGAACAAGTGGGGGAACTGAAGAAAAAATTCAAGCCTCAACTTTCGTTATTGAAGGATTCTCTGGGCAAATTACTGAATGATGCAGAAAGCATCAAGAGAAGATGGAAGGAATACACAGGGTCACTGTACTAAAAGGAAATGGTTAATGTTCAACCGTTTCAAGAGGTAGCATATGATCAAGAGCCAATGATACTCAGGGAGGAAGTCCAAAGTGCATTGAAGGAATTGGCAAAGAACAAGACACCA
>NW_006408627.1:9138920-9141441 GCF_000296735.1 Chrysochloris asiatica
TTTTCAATAACCTCATATGGATGTGAAAGCTGGACAGTGACTAAGGAAGATCGTAGAGGAATTGATGCCTTTGAATTGTGGTGTTGGAGGAGAATACTAAAAGTGCCATGGGCTGCCAAAAACCCAATAGATCTGTTTTGGAAGCAGTGCAGCCAGAGTGCTCCTTAGAAGCCAAGATGGCTAAACTTCATCTCTCATACTTTGGACATATTGTCAGGAGGGAACAGTCACTGGAGAAGGATATCATGCTTGGTAGGATGGAGGGTCAGAGAAAAAAAGGAAGACCCTCAACAAGATGGATTGGCCAGGTGGCAGTATCAATGGACCCAAGTGTGGCAACAGTATTGAGGTTGGTGCAGGATCGGACATTGTTTCATTCTGCTGTGCATAGAATTGCTATGTGTCAGTGCCAACTCGATGGCACCTAACAACAACAACAACAACCTTGCAATACTAAAGGAATCTTTGGGCAAAATGTGAATGATGCAGAAAGCACCAAAAGAAGATAAAAGGAATATACAGTCAATGTAGCAAAAAGAAATGGCTGATATTTAAGCATTTCAAGAAATGGTATATGATCAAAAACCAATGGTACTGAAGGCAGAATTCCAAGCAGCACTGAGGGCTCTGGAAACTGATGGAGTGCAAATTAAAATATTTCAACAAACTCGAATCACACACTCATCTATGCCAAGAAATGTGAAAGACAGCTACCTGGCCAGTTGACTAGAAGAGATCTATATTTGTGACCATTCCAAAGAGAGGGGATCCAACAAAATGTGGACATGATGGGACAATATTATTAATATCATATGCAAGTAGAATTTCGCTAAAGGTAAGTAAAAATGGCTGTAACAGTACATGGATAAGGAACTTCCAGAGGTTTAAGGCAGATTCAGATGTGGAAATGGAACAAGGGATACTATTGCTGATGTCAAATAGATCTTAGCTGAAAGCAGAGAATAACAGAAAGATGTTTACCTGACCTTAATTGAGTATTCAAAATGCTTTAGACTAGTTGGATCATGAGTAGCTAAGAATAGCATTTCAGAGAATGAGTACACATCTTTGCACTCATGAGAAACCTGTACATAGACCAAAAGCCAGTCATTTGAACAGAACAAAGGGGACATTGAATGGTTTAAAATCAGGAAAATTATGTGCCAGAATTTTATTTGTTCCCCACACTTATTCAGTCTGTATGCTGAGCAAATAATCCAAGAATCTGGATTATATGAATAAAAACATGGCATCAGGGTTGAAGGAAGAGTCATTAACAACCTGTGATATGCAGATGATACAACCTTGCTTGCTGAAAGGGAAGAGGATTTTAAATACTTGCAGATCAAGATCAATAAAAACACACCAGTATGGAATACACTTCAATGTAAAGAAAATAAAATTCTTCATCATTAGACCAATGAATAACATCATGATAATTGGAGAAAAGATTGAAGTTGTCAAAGACTTCATTTTGCCCAAAGCCATTTGAACTGCAAGGTCAGGGCTCAAGCTCACCAACTGCCCCTTGGAAACCCTATACAGAGTCTCTATGGGTCAGAATTGACTTGACATCACTTAACAACAACAACAAATCAACATTCATGGAAGCAGTTGTAAAGAAATCAAACAACGTATTGCATTAGGCAAATCTGCTGTACATGACTTCTTTAAAGTGCTCAAGACTAAAGATGTCAGTTTGAGGACTAAGGTGCACCTGACCCAAGCCATGGTATTGGTCAATAACTTCATATGCATGTGAAAGTTGGACAGTGAATAAGGAAGATCATTGATGAATTGATGCATTTGAGTTATGGTTTTGGAGAAGAATATTAAAAGCAAAATGGACTACCAGAAGAACAAACCAATCTGTATTGGAAGAGGTACAACTAAAATGTTCCTTAGAAATCAAAAGGCAAGACTTGGTCTCTCACACTTTGGACATATTATCAGCAGGGACAAGTCCCTGAAGAACATATGACTGGTAGACTGGAGGGTTAATGAAAAAGAGGGAGACATCCAATGAGATGGATTGGCCCAGTAGCAGCAGCAGTGGACTCAAGGATAAAGATTATGAGGATGGCCAGCACTGGGAGTGTTTTGTTCTGTTGTGCATAAGGTCTCTATGACTGTGGAACCAACTTGAAAGCACCTAACAACATAATAACAAGTTTCTCAATGAATCTTCATTTGTACAAGTAAATTAGCCTGAAGTATAAAAGGAAATGAGACTGTAAAGAAGTCTTTCCATGGACTTAGTTCAGGTTTGAAGGTGAGCGGAGCAGGAGGAAGATGAGGGACTGGCTCAAGAGTTCTTCATTCTGTATGAAGAGTTATACTCCAACAAATTTGAAAATTTAAAAGAGATGGATACATTTTTGGATAAACACGACCTACCTAAACTTACATACAATGAAATGCAAAACCTAAACAGACCCATAACAGTAGAAGAAATTGACCAAGTCATCAAAAGACTCCCAACCAAAAAAAGTCCAGGGCCAGATGGCTTCACAGCTGAATT
>NW_006408627.1:9148911-9162128 GCF_000296735.1 Chrysochloris asiatica
CTTCACTGATGATATGGAGCTTTTCCATCTTCTCTTTCCACAGATGTAGTCTATTTGATTTCTATGTGTTCCATCTGGTGAGGTCCATGTGTAATGACAAATGGCATATGGCTTAGTATGCCGGAAATGACAAATTGAAGAGGAATGGCGTCACATTCAGCAGTTAAAAATTTTTTTTAAAAAATCAAGATCTGTCTTGACATACAATGCTGTCTGTGATAGGATAATATCCAAGCACCTAAAAGGAAGGCCAGAGTCCTGGTGTGGCCCTGTGAGTTAATGCACTGCACTGCAAAGTCAGATTAAACCACAAAGTTGGCAGTTTAAGCTCACCAGCCACTCCTCAGCAACCCTATACAGGGTCACTATGGGCTGGAACTAACTCAATGGCACTTAACAACGACTAGAAAGACCATTTAATACCACTATTACTCAAATTAACGCACCGACCACTAAAGACAGTGAGGATGAAATTGAACACTTCTTCCAACCTCTTCAGTCTGAAATTGATCAAACATGCAATTAAGATGTATTGATAATTACTGGCAAATGGAATGCAAAGGTGGGAAACAAAGAGGAAAGATCAATATTTGGAAAAGATGGCATTGGTGATAGAAATGATGCCGGAGATAACATGATGGAATTTTGAAAGAACAATGACTTTTACACTGAAAATACGTTTTTAAAATAACATAAAAGATGAGTATACATGTCGACCTCACCAGATAAAATACACAGAAATCAAATTGACTACATCTATGGAAAGGGATGGAGGAAAAGTTCCATATCATCAGTCAAAACAAGGCCAGGGCAGACTGTGGAACGGACTACCAATTGCTCATATGCAAGGTCACGCTGAAGCTAAACAAAATTAAAACAAGTCCACAAGAACTGAAATATAACCTTAAACATATCCCACCTGAATTTAGAGATCATCTGAAGATCATATTTGATGCATCAGACACTAAAGACCACCGAAGAACAAAAGAGTTGTGGGATGACATCAAGAACATCATACAGAGAGAAAGCAAAACGCCATTTCAAAGACAAGAAGGAAGGAACAGACCAAAATGGATGCTAGAAGAGACTCTGAATCTTGCTCTCCAGTGTAGAAATGCTGAGGCAAATGGAAGAAATGAGGACGTAAAAGAGCCTAATACAAAATTTCAAATGTCAGTTCGAGAAGGCAAAGTCAAATTTATAACAAAATTTGCAAAGATCTGGAGTTAGAAAACCAAATGGGAAGAACACACTCAGCATTTCTCAAGCTGAGGGAACTGGAGAAAAAAATCAAGCCTTAACTTGCATTGTTGAAGGATTGTACGGGCAAAATATTGAACGTTGCAGAAAGTATCAGAAGAAGATGGAAGAAATATACAGTCATTGTACCAAAAATAAATGATCAATGTTCAACCATTTCAAGAGAAGCATATTATCACCAGCCAATGATACTGAAGGAACAAGTCCAAGGTGCATTGAAGGCATTGGCAACTAACAAGGCTCCAGAATTGATGGAATACAAATTGAAATCTTTCAACCAACTGATGCAGCACTGGAGGCACTCACTCATCTATGCCAAGAAATTTGGAAGACAACTGACTGGAAAAGATCCATATTTTTGCCCATTCCAAAGAAAGGTTACCCAAAAGAATGTGGAAATCCTCAAACAATATCCTTAAAATTACATGCAGGTAAAATTTTGCTAAAGATAATACAAAAATGGTTGCAACCATACATAGAAAGCTGTTAGAGGTTCAAGCCAGATACAGAAGAGGACATGGAATGAGGGATATAGTTGCTGACATCAGATGGATGTTGGCTGAAAGCAGAGAATACCAGAAAGATGGCTGTCTGCTTTATTGACTATGCAAAGGCTTTCAATTATATAGATCATGACAAGCTATGGACAACATTATGGAGAATGTATATTCCAGAACACATAATTATGCTCCTGAGGAATTTGTACATAGACCAAGAGGCAGCTTTTCAAACAGAATAAGCGAACATTGAATAGTTTAAAATTAAGAAAGGTGTGCGCTAGAGTTGTATCCTCTCACCATATTGATTCAATCTGCCTGGAATCCTGCTGTGGCACTGTGGGTTAATGCAGTGAGCCGAAAAGTCAGTTTGAACTGCAAGGTCAATGGTTCATGTTCAGAAACCCTATACAGGGGCACTATGAGTCAGAATCAGCTTGACGGCCCACAACAACAACAAATTCAGCCTGTATATGGAGCAAATAATCGGAAATGCTGGATTATATGAAGAAAAACATGGCATCAGGGTTGGAGGAAGGCTCTTTAACAGCCTGCGATATGCAAATGATACAACCTTGTTTGCTGAAAGCTAAGAGTACTTAAAATACTTACTAATGTTAATCAGGTAAAGATGGCTTTCAAAGTGTTAAGCTCAGATAATTAGTAAAAGCAAACATTCAAAAACTTGCAATTGTGACCTTCAGCAGAGGTTGCTTCTGAATGTAAAGGAAACAAAAATACTCACTGCCAGACCAATAAACAACAGCCATATAAATGGAGAAAAGATTGAAGTTGTGAAAGACTTCATTTTGCTCAGATCAACCATCAACAATCATGGAAGCAGAAGTTAAGAAATCAAACAACGTATTGCATTAGGCAAATCTGCTGTACATGACCTCTTCAAAGATGTCAGTTTGAGGTCTAAGGTGTGCCGACCCAATCCATGGTATTTTCTATAACTACATATGCATATGAAAGCTGGGCAGTGAATGTTGTTGTTGTTGTTGTGTGCCGTGGAGTCGGTTCCGACTCATAGCGACCCTGTACAGCGTTTCTGAGACTGTAAATCTTTATGGGAGCAGAACGCCTCATCTTTCTCCCACAGAACAGCTGGTAGTTTCGAACTGCAATCCTTGCGGTTCACAGCCCGATTCGTAACCACTACGCTACCAGAGCTCCTGGGCAGTGAATAAGGAGGATCATTAAAGAATTGATGTATTAGAGTTATGGTATGCATTTGAGTTATGGTGTTAGAGGAGAATATTGAAAATACCATGGACTGCCAAAAGAACTAACCGTTCTGTGTTGGAAGAAATACAGTCAGAATGGTTCTTGGAAGACCAGACTTTGTCTTTCATACTTTGGACATATTTTCAGGAGGGACCTGTCCCTGGAGAAGGAGCTCATGTTTGGTAACGTTGAGGGTAGGAGAAAAAGAGGAAAACCCCCAATGAGATGGATTGATGCAGTGGCAGCAGCAAAGGGCTCAGTCATAACAATTGTGAAGTTGGCGCAGGACTGGGCAGTGTTTTGTTCTGTTGTGCATATGGTTGCTATGAGTCGGTACCAACTTGATGGCACCTAACAACAATAATTAATATGTCCTGGTGTGGTACTGTAGGATAAACACTAGATCGCAAGGTCAATTTGAACTGCAAGGTGAGTGGTTCAAACTCACCAGCTACTCCTCCTAAACCCTATATAGATAGGGTCGTTGTGAGTCAGAACCAACTTGACAGCACTTAACAAGAATAATTTCTGAGGAGAAAGATGAGGCTGTCTGCTGTAGTAAAGATTTCCATCCTTGGAAACCCTATATCAGGTCACTATATTTCAGAATCAACTCAGAGGAAGTGGGTTTGGCTTTGATTAAGTTGACTTGACTCTCCAGTGCTATAATTTGTGCACAAGTTATTGAATATGAAAAATAGGATGATTTAATCAGAATCATGCTTAAAAGAAAGAAAAGATTGAGTCCTTAGTATTTTTATTTATAGTATGGTCAGAATTGTAAGTTTTTGAAAGTATGCTTTTACTAATTATCTGAGCCTAACACTTTGAAAGACATCTTTAGCTGATTAATAACCCAGTGTTGGAGTTGGTACTTACCACCTGGCTTACTAGCCCCTGAAGCACAATCCTGCACCTCAGTCCAGCCTGACTTCATCTCGATTTCTTTACAAGGAATAATGAATCTTTGAGTAGTCAGCCCTGTGTGCCGAGGGGGTGGGAGTGGTCCTTGAGGTAAAGGTTTTTTCCCTTTTTTGAGCTACTACATCCATAAGTAGGAGCTCTGGTAGTGTAGTGGTTAGGAATCAGGCTGCGAACCGCAAGGTCAGCAGTTCAAAACTACCAGCTGTTCTGCGGGAGAAAGACGAGGCTTTCTGCTCCTGTAAAGATTTACAACCTCAGACACCCTGTACAGGGTCGCTATGAGTCCATGTCACATAACAACAACAATAATATCCTTAAGTATAGGTAAAGCTCATCAAATTATAGTGGGTTAGTCTCTCTTCTTTCTTCTTCTAGGCGAGTTCTGATCACCCAGCCATCGAAGCCAGGTCAAGTGGGTACTATCTGCAAGTATAGATGTTCTTGTGCATCTTCCCTCACTTCATATCAGATGGATGCTTCACTCTCTGCTCTAGTCCTCTGTGGCCGTGTCACTGCCTCTGGGCCCAGGAGTCCCCAGGTCTTGCCGTACTGCTGGCCATCCAGGTCTCCACCCGGGTTTGCAGGAGTCTATTGAATGTGGTTGGACTTAGATCCCAACATCATTGCTGTTTTTTCCCCCTCTTCCCCTTATCGGTGACCAACATGGTCACCAGCCAGACCACATGCCTGCTCATGTATTCCCCTTGAGTCTCAGTCTTGGAAGGGAGTTTGCTCTGAGGGGAACCGACGACTTGCCTTGATGGCTCCTGGGCAAACAGCTTACTTGTTCTTGTAGTAATCAATCAGACTGCCATTATTGTTTTGGATTTTTCCTGCTGGTCTTTCTTCACAAAGTATCTTCTGTTCTTCTAGCTGCTTCAGGCTGGTCTGCTTGACCTTTCCAATGGAAATTTCCCACCTCAGACAATTCTGTATGGGGTTCTGGTTTCCACCTATGGTCTTATACAGTGCAAAAGCTGCACAGGAGGCCTCTTTCACTGTGCAACTTCTAGCCCCCTTTAAGGTATTCCAATCAGTTATAGGCTGAAGACAGACTTACAAGCTTTCTGTTGTGATGTTTCTGGCTATTCCTTTTTCCCCTCCTCAAGTGTCTATTTCACAATGGTTGTTGCTGTTGTTTTTATGTGCCGTGGAGTTGGTTCCATAGTGACCCTGTACAGGGTTTCCAAGGCTGTAAATCTTCACGGGAGCAGAAAGCCTCATCTTTCTCCCATGGAACAACTGGTAATTTCAAACTACTGACCTGAAAGTTCACAGCCCGATTAGTAACCACTACGCTACCAGAGCTCCTTTCACAATGGTAGACAAAGGAAACCAAGATTCAAAAGACAACCAAACATCTTAACATTATTTCCCTCTTTTACCCATTCAAACAATGCCTCAATCCCTATATCCCGAAGCCCGAGTTCCAAGGTTGTGCGCACATCATCATTTACCTCTGTCCCACTTAGCCCATGAGAACCTGCTTAACTGTTCTCGCATCAGCCTTGTTCTTCCATTCTCCTCCTCCTTCTTGCAAATTGCCCGACCTCCCCTCCACGCCAGCACCCAAGCTATCCTGTGTCTATTCCCTACCCTGTGCTCTATCTTCCCTTCCCTCCCCTCCCCTCCTCTCATCCCATATATCCCAGTGACCAACAATTATATATATAATTTCCCCCCCTTTTGGATGGGTTCTTTTTCTTAGTCTTTTACAATAATGGTCTTATGCAGTATTTCTCCTTTTGTGACTGACTGATTTCACTCAGCATAAAGTCCTCAAGGTTCATCCATGTTATGCGGTGGCTTGCTGCTTCCTTGTTGTTCTTCAAGGTAGCATAGTATTCCATTGTGTGTCTGTACCACAGTTTGTTTATCCATTCTTCAATTGATGAACATTTAAGCTGTCTCCATCTTTTTGCTATTGTAAATAGTGCTGCTATGAACATTGGTGTACATATATCCACTCTTGTTATGGCTCCTATTTCTTGGGTAAATACCAAGTAGAGGAATTGTTGGATCATAAGGTATTTCTATTTCCAACCTTCTGATAAAGTGCCATATTACTTTCCAGAGAGGTTGGGCCATTTTGCAATCCCACCAATAGGCATGTTAGTTTGCTGGCGACCACCTTGGTCTATTGGTGAATGGAAGATGGGAAAAGGCAGCAATGAAGATATGGGCTGAGTTGGACTATCTTACATCTGGAGATGAGAGAAAAGAGAGAGGGCTGGTTGATCCGAAGTATGGTGAGACCTGAGGATTCCTGAGCCCATGAACAAGGACATAGCCATGGAGGGCTAGAGCCGAGAGTGAAACATCCAGTGTTTCACTCTGATATGAATATAAAGGGAGGGGAGATTCACAAGAATGCCCAAACTTGTAGATTGTATCCATCTGTTATACCCTCGATGGCTTGATCAGAACTTGACTAGAAGAAGATAAAAACACATTTGATAAAGGAAACAAGTGTAAATTGCTACAATTTGATGAATTTGACCTATGCTTAATGGATGTAGTAGCTCAAAATAACAACTGAGAGGAAAGGAGTCTTCACATCAAGTATCAATCCTATCCTCTCTGTATACAGGATTTATAGGGACAGACAACTTAGACACTGGCTATCTAAAATGAGGGTGCAACAAAGGCACTAAGTGATTGTCTTACAAGTTTTCAAGAGGGAATTTAGTTTAAGAGTGTGCAGGGCAAGATAGAGTGCCCGCTGAATAGTTTTCATCTTGTCTGGATGGGTCTAGTGAAAAGAGATGGGGATAAGATTCTTACGTTTCAATAGTGAATAATTGCTATCATGATTAATTGCAACGGTCACAAACTGCAAAGGTAGAAGCTCTGTAACAAAAAGGGGAGAGTAGTTAATGTTACAGTCCAGAAACAGAGGACTCTAGGACCATCAAGGGAGAAGAGCACAAGTGGAATGCAATACCCTATTCAGGGAAACAGCAACACCAGAGATTGAGGCAGAGATGAGAACATGGAGAGAGCAGCTGACTCATGGAAAGAGAAAGACTGAGTGCTGGCAGCCAGGAGGCAGGCTTACAAAATGTGGCCTGTGGTTGTTTGAAACAATGAGTGTAAAACTGATGTTCTGCCATGTAAACTATTACTCAATTCACAATAAAACTTTAAAACCACTAGGGAGGTATGCATTCTTAGAACAATCAACCAAGTGAGATCACTAGGGCAGCATTTGTCCAGGGATACAGTTCTGAAGGCAGGAAAGGCTAAGAAAGAAGGACTAATCAAATTGGAAAACACAGGGTGATTACATGTGGAGATTGTAATCAAAGGTGTGAAATATGTTCAAGTTGTTAAAAGAAACAACAATTAATTACAAAAATCACCAATTTAAAACACTTTGCCTAAAATAAAATATTCAAACTCTTGAATTTGGCTGCTTTAGGATAATTAACCCTCCTGCCAATCTCTGAATTTACATGTCTTAAAATAAGGCAGTCAATAAAGAAATGTTCAGAGATGGACAGAGTTTGCAAAGATTTTTCTATTAAAGGCCTTTTATTGTTACTATAAATAATCTTAGGGAGCTCTGGAAGCATAATGGTTACGAGTTGGGCTGCTAACCTCAAGGTCAGCAGTTCAAAACTATGGTAGAAAGATGATTATGGCTTTCTGCTCCTGTAAAGATTACAGCCTTGAAAACCATATGCAGGGTCACTATGAGTTGGAACCGACTCCACAGCATACCACTACCACCATAAATAATCAGTATTTCTTTCCTACACTAATCTTAAGCCTTGTGATTGTAACGTTTCTGTCCTTCACTGCCTGAACTCTTTCAAAGGCCTACCCAGAGATTTTACACCCAATGTCAAACTGACGTAGGAGAAACAGACAGCGGAGTGTGCCTTAAGTTAAGCACAGTGGTCCCCACTGGGTGACTTTTCTCCTTTAAGTGAAGATTGACAGTGATGATGTTCAATTCCAGTTTGAGCATTCTCCTCTGGCTCACTAGGAGTCAAACTTCTTCCATCACTTACAGCAATATTACAAAGTAGCAATAACGCAAACATTTCTTATCTCATAACATAAGACATAAAAATGAGAGAACATTCCATTCTTTGTTCCATTTCCTTTTCATAATTATTTCAAATCATCACATAGAATGGAATGACCTACCACAACGTACCGTGTTATGTCAGTGACAGTTTAGCAGCACTGATATTCAGAGATATAAAGAAATGTTCAAGTACTCCCAACCGTGTTCCTATGTTGTTGTTATGTGCCGTGGAGTCGGTTCCAACTCATAGGGACCTTGTACAGGGTTTCTGAGGTTGTAAATCTTTACGGGAGCAGAAAGCCTCCTGTTTTGCCCACGGAACAGCTGGTAGTTTCGAACTTCTGAACATGAGATTAGCAGCCCGATTTGTAACCACTATGCTACAGGATGGTGCAAAATTTTCAGGCACAATGGCTTACAAGTTTATGAGACCCTCAAGGAACTGGTCTCTGTCTTTCTTCAGCATCTTCTCCTACTTAGCCACTTTCCATCCAGGATTTAGTTGCTCTAAATTATTTTGGTAGCGTAGTGGTTATGAATCGGGCTGCGAACCTTAAGGTCAGTGGTTCAAAACTACCAGCTGCTCCGCGGGAGAAAGATGAGGCTTTCTACTCCCGTAAAGATTTACATCCTCGGAAACCCTGTACAGGGTTGCTATGGGTCGGAACAGACTCGACGGCACATAACAACAACAACAAGGGTACTTCAAACCCACCAGCTGCTCCTCAGAAACCCATCTTCCTCTTTGTCAATGACCCTCTACTTTACCAAGCATGATCTCCAGGACTGGTCCCTCCTGGTAAAATGTCTGAAGTACATGAGTTGAAGACTCATCATCCTTGCCTTCTGGCTCTTCTTTCAAGATAGATTTGCTTGTCCTTCTGGTAGTCCATGGCATATTTAATAATTCAAAGGCATCAATTCTTCTATTGTCTTCCTTATTCATTGTCCAACTTTTGCATGCATATGAGGTGATTGAAAATACCTTGGTTTAGGCCAGGTACAACGAAGTGTCAGCAATGAAATCCCTTGTTCCAAGTTCTCTTCTAATTGTTACTTGATTTTTTAGCATTTCTCTGGTAAACTGCTATAATAGTTTTTGAATTATCTACAACAAATCTTTATTTGCATATGATGTTAATGATATTATTTAATAATTTCTGTATTCTGTTTCCTTTTTAGGAATGGCGTCTTTTTATTGATAATGTCCCAACAGCATGTGTAGACATCAGATACAAAAATATTCCATGAAACTTTGTTTTCCAAGAGGTCCCAGCTTGCCCATGGAGGCCACTGGAGAGGCTTGCATGATGGAGCAATCCAGGGTCCTCAAGAGCAACCAGCTTCATCCTGAGCCTTCTACCTGTCTCTGAACCTGCCCCCAAGATACTGACTGAAGAAAATATTGATACTACTGTCAGATGATGGGTTAAAGGGACTGGAATTAGTGGGGCAGGCGGGGGTTCTCTGCCTCCAAGAAGGCCTGATCAGAGGTTCTGGGAGGGGGTGGCCTGGCTCCAGTTCTTAAGAATCAATAAGGGTTGTTTGGGGCAACCTTGAGGCCCAGAAAGTCCCCTTTCACCCAGCCTTTGAACCTCAGCTGGTCTGGAAACACCCATAGACTGGGGCAGGTGTCTGCAGAAGAGAGATGTTCTTAAGAGGAAGTAGGGAGAGACCCCCAGGGATGTCACAACCCTGAAACCCAGTCCCAGGATCCCTGAAAGACAGGACCCTCAGGAATCCAGCAGGGCTACTTGCCCGGTGTCTCCTCATCATCTTCTGTGGGGCCTCAACCATTGATGGTAGGGGAGCAAGGCAGAGCTTGGGACAGGTCCTCAAAGCTGGGGCTGAGGGGGAGTGAGATGAGGGCAGGGCTAGTGTCTTCCAAATTTTTGGCATACAAGAGTGAGCAGATCTTCCAACATTGCATCTATTTGTTAAAGCATCTCAATACCTAGAACTTTATTTTTCATCAGTGCTTTCTGTGCAGTGTGGACTAGTCCCTTCAATACCAATATTTATTTCTTAATCATATGCTACCTCCAGAAGTAGTTGAATATTAACCAATTCCTTTTGGTACAGTTGCTCTGTGTATTCTTTCCATCTTTCCTTTATGCTTCCATGTGATAATTTCCTTGTTTAGGTAATTATCCTGGTGTGGCACTATAAGATAAACACTGCACTACTAACCACAAGCTAATTTCAAGGTTGACAGTATAGGGCTGGGTTTGATGACAGACTAGACAGAAAGGCTGTGCAGACCCTCTTCAGAAAAAAACACAGAAAACTGTATGAAAGAGTTTCAGAGGGACATCCATGAACTCTGAGCTTCAGATAAAGGAATAATAAGTGGATTGAGAACTTCCCAGGAAAAAGAATTTGAACAGAAGCAAGAAAGGAGGTGATTTCTGACTTGCAATGGCCAACATGACCCACTGCAGCCATTTGAACAGGGGTGAGCTGAGTGAGAGACAAGAGAACATTCTTATTGCAGAAACCTGCCTGCAACTTACAGAGACATAGCTATGATGATTATTAGTTTGTTCTTTTCTTTTTCTCTTTCTATCCATTTCCTCCCTGGTGAATAGAGGTGAGGCCTGTATGAGGAGACACCTGCAGGGAAGGTCCCATGTCACCTGCATTCCATAGCTGGGCACAAAATCGAAGGGGGAGAAGACAACAGAAATAGCAGGCACCAGCAGTCTCTTCCAAATCAGGCCTTGTCAGCCCTCTCACTAGGAGAAACAGCTGAATGGACTTGAGGAGAAGGAAAAAGAAGGAGAAAGAGACAGAAAAAAGCTGGTGGTAGATCAGAGAGGCAGCGTGAGAACATCATGAAATTTCTCAGTTGGCTGTGAAGGCAAGAGTCCATTAGGTGACAATAAAGGTTTATTCTTATTTCCCCCCTGTTGCCTTGTGGCTGATTTTCACTGTTTTATTTTTTTCCCTTTCCCTAGTTTTATTGTCTTTATATTGTTTTTTCTAGGTTTTTATGAATTTCATTTTAAGTCTTCTCTTTTTGGTCCTCCTATCTTGCCAGGAGACAGCAAATATGACTATACAGTCAATCTACACCATCTATTGGGCAAGAGCCAATATCAGCTGATATATATCAGGACAGCATCTACAACCAACAACTGCTAAAAACACTCTAAACTGAGCTGTACAAAGTGAACAGAACAGTCCATCTCCTTAGCACACCTACCAGGGGGCAATTGGAGAGTGATTAAGAATAAACCAACACATATTTATCAAATCAATATAAATACACCACCACAATGCCTAAAATGAAGCAGCAAATTTCTGCTCATGTGCAGAAACTAGACAGAGCAGCTCAAAGAAACGAACAGGAGAAAGAGCTAGAATTTGCATTGAAAGGAGTGCAAGCTTTGGAACTGCCTGATAAGGAATTCAGGAGAATGATATTGAGATGCATTCAAATGTTCCACAGAAAGTTTGAAGAAAATTAGGAAGAAGTCTTCTGCCATCTTTTTCTAAGCACTACAGGAACAATCAAACAAAACAGATATAGCATTGGAGAAAATACAAAACCTGCAAACCAAGGTCCAGATGATCAATATTAAACTATCAGAAATGGTCAATACACTGAAAAGGTAAAGGAGTAGAACTGAATCAATGGAAGCCAGAATTAGCCAGCTTGAAGATAAATCTCTCAGTACTGCTAAGGTAGAAGAACAAACAGAAAAAGAATGAAAAAAAATCTGAAGCAAGTCTAAGATTTATGTGGGACAACATGAAAAGGAATAACATGGGTGACTGAAATTTCAGAACAGGAAGAGACAAAGAAAATCACAGAAAAGATAGTCAAAGAGCTTCTGGAAGAAATTTCCCTAATATCTTGTAAGATAAGAAGATAAGCATTCAAGAAGCTGAATGAAACCTGGCAGGACAGACCCCAAAAGAAGATCAGCAGGACATATCATTATCCAACTCTCCAAAATTAAAGACAAGGAAAGGATCCTGAAAACAGCTAAAGAAAAAAGAAATGTTACCTACAAAAGAAAGCCAATAATATTAAGCTCTGATTTATCAGCAGAAATCATGCAGGCAAGAAGGCAATCATGCAGGCAAGGAGTCCTGGTGTGGCACTGTGGGTTAATGCCTTGGATTTGAACAACAAGGTTGGTGGTTCAAGCTCACCAGCTTCTTCTATGGGTCAGAACTGACTGGACGGTACTTAACAAAAACAAAAACAAGAAAGCAGTGGGGAGACATGCACAAAACTCTGAAAGAAAAAACTGCCAATCAAGAATCATATACCCAGCAAAGCTGTGCATAAAATATGACGGCAAAATCAGAACATTTCAGGATAAACAGAAATTAAGAGATGTTATAAAAGCCAAGCCACACTTCAGAAAATACTAAGGGGAGTTCTTTGGACTGAGAACCAACAAGAGGAACAGACAACAATCAGAGATTGACATACGTGACAATGCCACCCTGAACTTAATCCTGATATGGAAGAGTCCAGCGCAGAACAAAACTACAAGACTGAAAACAGGGGATCTAGGATGTCAGTCTATGATCAGGATAACTACAAAGCGAAGGAAGGGAAAAGCAGTTACAGAGATCTATGTGATGAGGAGGTTAGGTAGATTTCAGGATAAAACAGAATGTTTTAAAATGTGTAAGAAATTAATAAAGTACAGGATAACCTCAAAGTTGACAGTTTAAACCCACCAGCCACTCCTTGGAAACCCTATCACTATGAGTTGGAACTGATTAAAACAACTTAACAATCATGGTCAAAATGAATTGGAATACATAAAGATCAATATCCTAGGCATTGTTGTTAGGTGCTGTCAAGTTGATTTCAACTCATAGTGATCTTCTGCACATCAGACCAAAACACTGCCTGGTCCTGCAATATCTTCACAATTGTTGTTAAGCTTGAGTCAATTGCTGCTGCCATTGTGTCAATCCATCTTGTTGGGGGATTCCTCGTTTTTCACTTACCCTCCACTTTACCAAGCATAATGTCCTTCCCCAGGGATTGGTCCCTCCTGATAATATGTCTACAGTATGAGAGACGAAGTCTCAACATCCTGGCTTTAAAGGTGGATTCTGGCTGTATTTTTACCAAAACAGATTTGTTTGTTCTTCTAGTAGTCCTTTTAATATTCTTCTCCAACACCATAATGTAAAATGTTTCAATTCCACTGTCAATATTCACATGTCCTAAACATTGTTGTTGTTGTCAGGTGCCATCGAGTCGGAACCGACTCATAGCCACCCTATGCACAGCAGAA
>NW_006408627.1:9163548-9165119 GCF_000296735.1 Chrysochloris asiatica
TTCTTTGCCACTTCTTTCAATGCACTTTGGACTTCCTCTCTGAGTATCATTGGCTCTTGTTCATATGGTATCTCTTGAAATGGTTGAACATTAACCATTTATTGAAATAGACTGATGTTAGCCATTTTGAATCAATCATATGGTGCACTATGCCAGGAATGACAAATTGAAGAGGACTAGTATTGCATTCATTGTCAAAAAGAATATTTGTCAAGATCTATCCTGAAGTACAGAGGTCAATTGTAGGATAATATCTTTATACCTACAAGAAAGATCAGTTAATATGACCATTATTTAATTGTACACACCACGTACTAAAGCCAAAGATGAAGAAATTTAAGGTTTTTACCAACTCAGCTGTCTGAAATTATTCAAAAAAAGCAATCAAGATGCATTGGTAACTGCTGGTGACTGGAATGTGAAATTTGGAATAAAAGAAAAAGGATCAGTACTTAGACAATAAGTTAGACAATCAGTAGTTAGACCTAGTGCTGGAATGATGCTAGATATCACATGATCGAATTTTCTAAAACCAATGACTCATTCATAGCAAATTATGGATAAGATTATGAAGAATGGGCCTCCTACAACACTTGATTGTAATCATGAGGAACCTGTATAGAGACCAAGAGGCAGTCATTTGAATAGAACAAGGAGATACTGAGTGTTTTTAAATCAGGAAAGGTGTGTGCCAGGGTTGTATCCTTTCACCATACTTACTCAACCTGTATGGTGAGCAAATAATTCTAGAAGCTAGATTATATTAAGAAAAATGTGGTATCTGGATTGGAGGAAGAGTTATTAACAACCTGTGATATGCAGATAGCACAGCCTTACTTGCTGAAAGTGAAGAGGACTTCGTGAAAATCAAAGACAATATTCAATATGGATTTCATCTAAAAAAAAAAAATCCTCACAACTGTACGAATAAATAATATCATGATGCACAGAGAAAAGAGTAGAAGTTGGTAAAGATTTCATCTTGTTTTGATCCACAATCTTTGTTCCTGGGAGCAGCAATCAAGAACTCAAAAGATGAATTGCATTAGGCAAATTTGCTACAAAAGACCCCTTTAAAGTGTTCAAGAGCAAAGATGTCAGATTGCGGACTAAGGTGTGTCTGACCCAAGTCTTTTTGACCTTGACATTTTGAGTGTACCCTCTAGTTATCTTACAAAAAATCCTTCAATTAGTTTGAATCTCTCTGATATCACCTCATGCCGAGATTCAGATTAAGCATTGTTGCTAAGAATTTCACAGAAGTGATGCTGTGATGGCAAAACAGGATTGTCACAGGATATCAGTGAAACATAACAGGAAGCATTCCTGGTGATGTTAATGCTGATTGTTTTATTAAGGTGGTACCTTATAACTATTTTCCTCTATGTAATAAATAAGTATTATGTGAGGATGGGACACCTGGTATGGGTTTAAACCACCACAAAGTCGGTTTAAACCACCACAATACCTGTTGCTCCTTGTTGTTGTTGTTGTCAGGTGCCATTGAGTCGGAACCGACTCATAGCAACCCCATGCACAGCAGACCGAAACATTGTCCGATCCTGGGCCAA
>NW_006408627.1:9173046-9175648 GCF_000296735.1 Chrysochloris asiatica
GATGGGATATATTCAAGGTCATATTTTGGCTCTTGTGGACTTGTTTTCATTTTCTTCAGCTTCAGTTTGAATTTGCATATGAGCAATTGATGGTCTTTTCCACAGTCTGCCCCTGGCATTGTTTTGACTGATGATATAGAGCTTTTCCATCGTCAATTTCCACAGATGTCATCAATTTTATTTCTATGTATTCCATCTGGCAAGGTCCATGTGTATAGTCATCTCTTATGCTGTCTAAAGAAGGTATTTGAAATTAACAAATCATTGATTTTTGCAGAATTCTATCTGCGATCTCCGGCATCATTTCTATCACCAAGGCCATATTTTCCAACTACTGATCCTTCTTCTTTGCTCCCAGCCTTTGCATTCCAATAACCAGTAACGATCAATACATCTTGATTGCATGCTTGATCAATTTCAGATTGAAGGAGTTGTTCGAATTCTTCTATTTCATCCTCACTGGCTTTAGTAGTTGGTGTGTAAAGTTGAATAATAGTGCTATTAACTGGTTTTCCCTGTAGGCACATGACTATTATCCTATCACAGACAGCGTTATACCTTATGACTTATCTGGATATGTTCTTTTTGACAATGAATGCAATACCATTCCTCTTCATTTTGTCATTCCTGGAATAGTAAACCATGTGGTACCAGATTCAAAATGGCCAATACCAGTCCATTTCAGCTCACTAATGCTAAGATATCGATATTTATGTGTTCTTTTTTGACAAACTCCAATTTTCCTAGATTCATACTTGATACATTCCATGTTTCTGATTTCCAAGGATGTTTACAGCTGTTTCTCTTAATTTTGAGTTGTGCCCCATCAGCAAATGAAGGTCCCGTGGGCTTTACTTCCACAGGCTTTACTCCATTTGCATCATTGTGGTCAACTCTACTTTGAGGAGGCAGCTATTCTTCAGTTGCATTTTGAGTGCCTTCTAACCTGAGGGGCTCATTTTCTGGCACTATATGTGACAGTGTTTCTCTGCTATCCATAAAGTTTTTAGTGACTAAATTTTCAGAAGTAGTTTGTCACTCCTTCTTCCTAGTCTGTCTTCGTCTGGAATCTCATCTGAAACTTGTCCACTATGCGTTACCCTGCTGGTATTTAAAATACCGATGGCAAAGCTTCCAGAATCACAGCAACTCGCAAGCCACCACAGTACGACAAACTGTCAGACGAGTGGTGACCATATAGATTATAGCCTTGAAAACCTTAGGAGGGTACCCTATACTCCGTGCTATAAGGTCATAATTAACTGGATTTGACTCAACAATAACAGGTTATGAGAGACTGGATGGCTTCCGTTCTTTCATACATGTTTGATCAAAATAAATTATTATCCACATCTATGATTATATATCACGATACAGTGTTAGTCATATATTTTTTAAATATGGTATGTTTAAGATGGAGAAAGTTTGCTTATAATGGCATTCTAGGATCAGCACTGGACTTTGAACAACAAGGTCATCAGTTCAAACCCACCAGCTGCTTCTTGGAAACCCTATGCAGGGTCACTTTGAGTCAGGACCCATTTAGCAGCATTTAACAATAACATCATTGGGTAAAAGGAGAAGTAGAAATTTATTTATAATACCATTGAGTTAGGTTATGGTGTTATATGGCTAATTCTCATTAAATATGATAGGATTTGATATAAAAATGATCTTGAACAATTATAGTTAGTATATTATTGAAAATTATATTATCATTGTTGTTGTTGTTAGGTGTCATTGAGTTGGTTCTGACTCAGAGCGAACCCAATGCACAACAGAATAAAACACTGCCCAGTCCTGCACCATCCTCAAAATCGTTGTTACACTTGAGACCATTCCTTTTTCCGCTGTGCCAATCCATCTCGTTGGAGGTCTTCTGTTTTTTCAATGACCATCCATTTTACCTAGAATGATATCCTTATTTAGGGAATTGTCCTTTTTGATGATATGTCCAAAGTATATGAGACAAAGTTTTGAAATCTTGGCTTCAAAGGAGAATTTTAAGGAGCTCTGGTAGTGCAGTAGTTACAGGTCAGGCTGCTAACTTCAAGGTCAGCAGTTCAAAACTACTAGCTGTTCCACAGTAGAAAGATGAGGCTTTCTGCTCCCATGAGGATTTACAGCTTTGGAAATTATACAAGGGTAGCTATGAGTTTGAACCAAACCCATGACATACCACCACCATCATCACCAAGGAGCATTTTGGCTGTACTTCCTCCAACACATATTTGTTTGTTCTTCTGGAAGGCCATGGTAATTTCAATAATCTTCACCAACACCATAACGCCTATGCATCAATTCTTTTTCTGTCTTCCTTATTAATATGTAGGAGTCCTTGTATGGCACCGTGTATTAATGGTATTCTCTGAAAGCAGAGAATACCAGAAGGATGTTTACCTGTGCTTTATTGACTACGCAAAAGCTTTCGATTGTGTGGATCATGAAAAGCTATGGACAACATTGAGAAGTATGAGTATTCCAGAACAATTAATTTTACTTCTGAGAAATCTGTACCTAGACCAAGCAGTTGTTCGAACAGAACATGGGAACACTGAATGTTTTAAAATTGGGAAAGGTGTGAGACAGGGTTGTATTCTTT
>NW_006408627.1:9175748-9177784 GCF_000296735.1 Chrysochloris asiatica
TGGTTCTTTTGGCAGTCCATGGCACTTTCAGTATTCTCCTCCAACACCACAACTCAAAGGCATCAATTCTTCTATGATCTTCCTTATTCATTGTCCAGCTTTTACATCCATATGAGGTTATTGAAAATACCATGTCTTGGGTCAGGCGCACCTTAGTCCTCAAGCTGACATCTCTGCTCCTCAACACTTTAAAACGTTCCTGTGCAGCAGATTTGCCCAATGCAATACGTCGTCTGATCTCTTGACTGCTGAAGTCCTATATAGGGTCTCTATGAGTCAGAAGTGACTCAACAGCACTTAACAACAACAACATATGAGGATGAGATCATATTTTAACATACAAAACAGAGAAAATTATCTTAAGTCATCTATTGAGAAATTGCGTAGCTGTGTTATTTGACCTTTCTAGAGACTTAATAACAACATAGAGATTATATAGGAGTTCTGGTATGGTGCTGTAGTAGCTGTACTGCTACTGTAGCGCTGGATTAGTAAACTGCAAGTTTGACAGTTCAAACCCACCAGATTGGAACTAACTGAAAGGCACTTAACAATAACAACAACAATGATTATATAAATTGAAAGATTTTTTGAAATCATAATAAGACACTTCTAATGTATTAGCCGTCAATGTTATTTATAAAAGCAAGATGTAGGTGTAAATTCAGTAGAACCAAGTATCAAAGCCTTAAGGAAATGGGAGTTCTACACTCAGCACCTATCAGATAGATAAACATTTGAATAATAATAGAACAATTGTTTTTATGATGCTCTATGCATTTGATCCCCTGTTGGATCACTCTTCAAAAACTCTCTGACTGGAAGAAAATGTCCTATGCTATTAGTCACATCTCACAAGCAAAATAACAGGGTTTTGTTGGTAATAAAGCTATGACTCCTGACTTCTACCCTCTTGATGCAACCCACACACCTTTTATAGAGCAATATACTGAAATTGCACAGGAGATTTGGTGTATGCTTGCTTGCTTTCCTGAATTACAAGTCTTGCATAAAGAAGTATTTTAAAACTATTCTTTCAAGTAATTCTGTGTAACATTAAAGGTTTCACACAGTTCTGCAGACAGTACTTCTTTCCCTCACTACTCACCAGATACTGAAGACTTCTTCCACACTGGAATGCTTATTGGAATGACACTGTATAATATGGTGTTAGCAGTTTGTCCATTACAAATGGTTTGGTACACAAAAATTGTTTTCTTTTGTTGTTGTCTTCCAGCTCTACAGAACTTTAAGGAAGGTATCATATATTCCCTAAAGTCCCTTAATAGATTTTATAATACATATTTAATTTAATTTTCTAAGGGAATTCATTTGGAATTTTTAATGATTAAGGAATTATACAAGAGAAACACTCATTTTTAAAGTCACGATAGCTCCAATGATAATATCTGTTTTCCTTTTTAATATAATTGAAGAACATTTGTAATCTGAACCAACAAAAGAAGGAGAATTTTTCAAGAAAAATTTGAAACCTAAACTCAATGTTAAAATTGTCCTAATATAAAACATTCAAATGTTCTTCATATCTCATTCCCCCCTAATTGTGGTATAAATGTGTATCCTGATCAAATATTTTAGAAGGGACTTCTTTACCCTTTGGGAACGAGTTAGTTAATATAGAAAGTTTATTTCTGGATTCTCACATCCAGTCCATTGATCTAAATGTCTATTCTTGTGCCGTTGCCACACTATCTTAAATTCTGGAGCTTTATAGTAAGTTTTGAAATCAAGATGTGTAAGTAATTTTGTTCTCAAATATCCTGAACTCTGAAGAGAAAGAAATGTGAAGAGAGAATGGAAATCATTTAGGTAGATATAAAGGATGCTTGCGGAAAGTGAAGAGGACTTGAAATATTTACTGATGAAGATCAAAGAGCACAGCCTTCAGTGTGCATCTCAATGTCAGGAAAACAAAAATGCTCACCACTGGACCAATAAACAACATTCTTATCAACGGAGAAAAGATTGAAGTTGTCAAGGACTTCATTCTTCTTGGATCAACTATCAATACTCAT
>NW_006408627.1:9187179-9193822 GCF_000296735.1 Chrysochloris asiatica
ATAAGCCAGGTGGCATCATTGATGGAGTCAAGTGTGGCAGCGGTAGTGAGGTTGGCCCAGGATCGGACATTGTTTTGTTCTGCTGTGCATAGGGTCGCTATGAGTCGGTTCCAACTCGATGGCACCTGACAACAACAACAACATTAATGCACTGGATTACAAAATCGCTTTGAACTGCAATTTCAGGAGTTCGAGCTCATTAGCTGCTCCTTACAAACCCTATATAGGGTCGCTATGAGTCAGAATTGACTCTACGGCACTTAACACCAACAATATGTAGGATATTGATCTTCATGTATTCCATTTCATTTTTTACAAATTCCCATTTTCTTAAATTCATACTTCAGGTGTTCTGTGTTTCAATTATTAAAGAATGTTTATTGCTGTTTCTCCTTATTTTGAGTTGTGCCCTAAAAGCAAATGAAGGTCACAAAGCTTTACTCCATTTGCGTCATCATGGTCAACGCTATTTTGAGGAGGCAACTCTTCCCCCGGTCATATTTTGAGTGCCTTCTAACCTGAGGAGCTCATTTTCGGCAATATATCATTTCCTGCTTCTTTTCATAATATTTGAATATTCAGTATTCTTGTACTGACAGTGTTCCACTTCTCTTCATTAGGTTTTCAGTTACTAAACATTCAAAAATAGTTTGTCTCTCCTTTCTCTTAGTACTTCTTAGTCTGGAAGGTTAGCTGAGCTTCAATCATCGGTGACCCTGTTGATATTTAAAATACCTTTGGCATAGTTTCCAGCATCTCAGTAACACACAAGCCACCACAGTACAACAAACTGAAAGAATGACTTAACAGCACTTGACAACAATAGCTAATAAAACATTTCAAGTGGATATGAATAAGTTTTTATGTGACAAAATACATTTAAAGACTTCCTGTTCTTTATGAAGAAAACTGGTAGCACTGTAGGTTAATCACTGGACTGCTAGCTGCAAAGTCAGCGGTTCAAACCCACCAGCTGTTCCAAGGAAGAAAGATGGGGCTTTCTGCTCCCATCAAGATTTACAGCCTCGGAAATCCTGTGTAGTGTCAACATGAGTTAGAATCAACACCCTGGCACACAACCACCACCACCACCATCATGAGAAAGGGAGGCCTGCAGGTGCGGTCGTTAAAGCAATAGTATGCTAACTGAATGATCAATGAGACAAGGTTTAAACCCACCAGCAACTCTATGGGAGAAAGGTGTAGCAATCTGTTTCTGTAATGGTTTACAGAAAGCTTATGGGAGAATTCAACAAGTTGCTATAAGTTGGAATCGGCTCATTGGCAGTGGGTGGGTTGTTATCACAATGGTTTTATCAGTAAGGATTCTGATAAATCCTGTCATTAGTAGATGTTATATTCCTTACCTAAATTTCAGAAGATGAGGATAAAGAAAGAGGATAATGAATGCTAAATCACAAGAGATTGTTGCTGTTAAGTATGGTGGAATTGATTCGGAGTCATCGTTGCCTCAAGTGCAACAGAACAAAATGTCGCTGGGGCCTGTTTCTTCTTAATAGTTGTTGTTATGGTTGAGCCCATTGTTGCAGCCATTCTATCAATCCCTCTTACTGAGGGTCTTAATTTTGTTCAACTCCCATGAGAAGCTTTTTAGTTTGGGAAGCTTATCCAGGTTAGAGAATAGCGTAGACTGGCAAGTCACATGTAGTGACTACAAGTATGAATCTTCTATTTACAAATGGGTAGGATTTAGGGCAAGGAGTCAGAACAAGAGTTAAAAGTCAGAATCAAATGGAGACTAAGCTTTGAAATTGAAGATGTTCGAAACATTAAACATATGAAAAAAGAGTCACTATTTCTTTGCTGGTGCTAGCTATCCATGCTGCAATTCCTTGGCATGATGCATAAAATCTTTCTTGTCTTACCAAACGTCTTGCCATTCTCCAATATCCTTTCACGAGAAAATGAAGCAATCTCGTTAGGAGCTGCTGTGTTACATAGAAGGAACGCTGGAGCTTCTAAACCAAAAGTATCACTGTGAAAAGCAATCATTTTGAATATTAGCACCTCTTTAGCATTCTAAAACCTTTGAGCAAACATTTGCAATAATGGACTAAAACATATGGTAGTTAAAACCTAATAGCTTTAAAACCACACTTTTTGCGCTATTGACTGAAATAAATACTCTTACTCTAGAAGAATTAGTTAATTAACAAAACCATTTAAAGGAAAAAAAACCCACAGCTATTTAGTTACATCCTATCAATATTTATGAGTTTTTAATACATGAAATGATATCTGTGATAAGAGTTGTAGAACACATACAGATTCTTCAATACTTCCTTTCCAAAAACCTCCCACCAGATTGGTTACAAGTCCTATAGACTCTATTCTCCTACTCTTCATTTGGACTTCTGGTATTATGGCACTGTAGGATTAGCACTGGGCTGTGAGCCACAAGGTCGACAGTTCAAACTCACCAGCTGCTACTCAGGAATCCTATACAGGGACACTATAGTCAGAACAACTCTATGGCACTTAACGACAACAACAACAACAATACCCTTGATTTGGACTCCTAATATGGCACTTTAGGTTAAGCACTGGATTCTTAAAGACAAGGTTGGTGGTTCAAATCCAACAGCTGCTTCTCAGAAACCTTATAAACGGTCGCTATGACTTGGAACCAACTCCAGAACACTTAATAACAACCCTTGATTTGGAGTCCTGGTATGGCACTGTAGGATAAGGACTGGACTGCTAACTGCAAGGTTGTTGGTTCAAATCCATCCGCCCTACTCAGAAACCCTATACAGGGTCACTATCAGTCAGAACTGACTAGATGGCACTCGATAACAACAAACCTTAATTTAGACCCTCATTTGCCCTCATCATTGCCTGCTCATCCTTCTGCAAAATGTCCTCCATACTGCCGCTACAACCATCTTACTAAAATAGCAATTAGGTTCTGTTGTTTGCCTACCTAAAATTTTCAGGGGTGCCCTACAGTCTTCATAACTGATTTTTCTGCATAGAACACTGCCTTATTGTTCTCATTTTGGTTTCTCCACCCTTGTTTCTCACCATGCTCTCATGTGCCCTATGTTCCGATATAGTAAGTTATTTGTAGTCCTGCAAAATTACCAGTCATTTCCCCCTTACCTCTATGTATCTCTTTCAGATTCATTTCATCTGGAAAGCACCCACTTTTTCTTTCCTTCCCTTCCTTCCTCTCCTTTCTTCTTCCACTCCCAAGTCTGAACTAATCACATGTTTTTGAGAAACCATAGCATCCCATCATATTTTCATCATAACTCTGTCCATACTGATTTGTAATTGGTTTTACGATTTATACCCATCACTGTATTGGAAGTTATTTAAAGACAAGAGCTCTATCTTTCCCTTCTATATCTTTAGTATTAGCTGAGCGCTTGTGCAGAGCTTGGGCACAATAGTAGTCATGTTGTTGTTGTTATTAAGTACCGTGGAATCAGTTCCGACTCATAGTGAGCCTGTACAGGGTTTCCAAGGCTGTAAATCTTTACGGGAACAGAAAGCCTCATCTTTCTCCGGTGGAATGGCGGGTAGTTTTGAACTGCTGACCTTGAGGTTTGTAGCCCGATTTGTAATGACTATGCTACCAGAGTGGTTATAATAGTCATATATCCAGTTAAATCTCTGATGTAGGTTTCCTCTTCACTATCCTCACCCACTACCTTAATTCAGGTCCTCGTTGTTACCTGGGTTCCTAAAACAAGGCATGTTACTACTGCTTTTAGTCCTTCCCACTTACAATGTAACCTTCATACTGTCACCAGTATCAGTATTTCATATTGCAGTAGGATTCACATGATTTAAAATTAACCATTTTAAAATGGTCACTTCAGTGGTATCTTTTATATAAAGTTTTCTATTATTTTGTAGTAGTCTTTTTTGACTTGCCCTCCTACAAGAAAATGAAGATATTATCCTATGTCATATCATACACAGAAATTAATGTAAAACCGACCATTGAAATAAATGTAGGAGCCCAAACTAAAAAACTCTTAAAAGAAAACATAAGACTAACTCTTCATGGAAGACTATGCAATAATTTCTTGATCTAACAATAAAAATACAAGCAAGAAAAGAAAAAAAAATGAATTGGACTACATCAGAATTAAAAACTTTTGTACTGTGAAAATGCCATCAAGAAAATTTCAAGACAACTCAAAGAATGGGAGGATATATTTGGAAACCGAGATCTAGTAATCTAGGAAATGAAGGAGCTTCAAAATATTCACAAATTCAAATATTTGCTAACTCCAAGATCTGGAGTTAGAAAACCAAAAAGGAAAAACACATGCAGGATTTCTCAAGCTGAAAGAACTGTTTCATCAGTTTGTTGAAAGATTTAAATTTGTATTTCATCGATTTCTGGAACTTTGTTTTTTGCCAATGCCTTAAGTCTAGTTTGGACTTCTTCCTTCAGCACCATTGGCTTTTTTTCTTTTTCTTTTTCTTTTTCTTTTTAAAGGCACATTCTGGCTTTCTTTCTTTCTTTTTTAATGTACACAAAAACACGCAGGAATATATTAAACAGCCAAAGGACAAATTCTGCAAGCCAGACTCCTGGCTGCCAGCACACAGCCTTTCTCTTTCCGTGAGTCTAGAATGCTCAGCTGCTCTATCTCTCCATGCCATCACCTCTGCCTCCATCTCTGGTGTCACTGCTTCTCTGGTTAGGGTCCCATGTTCTGCTCATGCTCTTCTCTTTTGATAGTCATAGTTAGTAGATTAACTACTCCCTCCTTTATGTTACAAAATTACCTTTACAGTTGTGACAATTGCAATTAGTCATGATTACAATTACTCACTATTGAATCAAAAGAATCCTATCCCCATTTCCTTTCACCAGACCCATCTAGACAAGATGAGAACTATTCAGTGGAGATTCTACCTTGCCCCGCACATTCTGGAGTCCTGATGTGGCCCTGCGGGTTAATGTACTAGACTGCAAAGTCGGTTTGAACTGCAAGGTTGGTGGTTCAAGCTCACCAGTTGCTCCTCGGAAACCCTTTACAGGGTTGCTATGGGTCAGAACTGACTCGATGGCACTTAACAACAACAACCACACACTCTGAAACTGAAGTCCTCTTGAAAATTTGTAAGCCAGCCCCTTCGAAGCACCATTGGGTTTTTTTTATCATATGCTACCTCTTGAAATGGTTAAGCACGTTTTTGGTACAGTACCTCTATGTACTTCTTTCATCTTCTTTTAATATTTTATGCATCATTCAATATTTTGCCAGAAAATCTTTTGTTATTGCAAGTCATGTTCTTCAACTTTGGATTTCTAACTCCAGTTCTTTGCACATTTGATGATAATATTTGACTTTGGCTTCTGGAGCTGCCCTTTGATATTTTCTGTTCAACCATATTACTTCCTCATCTCTTCCATTAGCTATAGCATCGCTATACTGCAGAGCAAGTTTCAGAATCTGTCCTGAAATTCTTTTTGGTGTTTTCTTTCTTTACTGTCTTTTTTTAAGTTTTTATTGTGAATTATGTGGATTTACATGGGAGAACACCAGTTTTACATTCATCCTATCGTATTTCATTTCATTGTCATGATTACAATCCCTTCCTTGCATCATCAAATAAGCCCAAAGGGTACTTCACACAGGCCCACCCCTCAGCCGTCAGCATACAATCCCTCTTCCTCCCTGAGTCCAGTGTCCCCAGCCACTCCATCTGTCTACATCATTGTCTCTGTCTCCATCCCTGGTGTCACTGCCTCTCTAGGTAGGGTCACGCTCTCCTGGGCTGTAAAATCAATCACTCTCCTCCTTTTGTCAAAAAACATCTACCTCTACATTTCCTAACCTCACAGTCAGTCCTAATGGCAATTATTCACTATTGTACCACAGAGTCTTATCCCCATTTCCTTTTGCCAGCCCAGCCCCAACAGATCAGAAACCATTCAGTGGAGATTCTACCTTCCCCCACCCCATTTGGAACTAGGCTCCCTCTTGAAAGCTTGTAAACCAGTCACTTCTTGCCTTTATAGCCCTCCCCACCCCATTTTGGGTAGCCAATGTCTAAGTTGCCCATCCCTGTCAACCCTGTGTCCTGAGGGGGTGGCAGTGATCCTTGCTGTAAAGATTTGTTTCCTTTTTTGAGCTATTACATCCATAAGTATAGGTAAAGTTCATCAAATTATAGGGGGTTACTCTTTCCCTTCTTCTTTCTTCTTCTAGTCAAGAGTTCTGATCATCCAGCCATCGAAGACAGGTCAAGTGGGTACTATCTGCAAGTATGGGTGTTCTTGTGCATCTCCCCTCATTTCATATCAGCTGGACGCTTCACTCTCTCCTCTAGTCCTCTGTGGCCATGTCACTGTCTCTGGTCCCAGGAGTCCCCTGGTCTTGCTGTACTGCTGGCCATCCAGGTCTCCACCTGGATTTACTGTCTTTTTAATAACCTTTTTGCTCTCTTCCAGTATGATGTTCTTGATGTCACCTCACAGCATAACTGGTGTTCAGTTATTAGTGTCTAGTCCTGGTACCATTTCAAGAGGTACCATATGAACAAGAGCAAATGATACTGAGGGAGGAAGTCCAAAATGCATTGAAAGAATAGGCAAAGAACAAGGCACCAGGAATTGATGGAATAAAAATTGAAATCTTTCAAGAAAGTGAGG
>NW_006408627.1:9193922-9197904 GCF_000296735.1 Chrysochloris asiatica
ACATCATTGATGGACTCAAGTGTGGCAGCGGTAGTGAGGTTGGCCCAGGATCGGACATTGTTTCATTCTGCTGTGCATGGGGTCACTATGAGTCGGTTCCAACTCGATGGCACCTGACAACAACAACAAAAGGATGGAATTCATGAAAATAATGAAGAGTATAGCAAATAGCAGAACTCTGCGGTCCTTGTTCTTATGCAGTCTATACTGTTGTTGGTTGTTAGAAATGTGGTCAGTATCAAACAAATAATTCCTATTAAGAAAAAATTATTTCCACATAGACAATGTTCTTTATCCTACTTTGGCAAGTAGTGACTGGAGCCTTTAAGATCTGTGAGCTGTTACTTAAGGTGCAACTGTTGGTATCTCCCTGTCCAGAGGAAATAAGAGCAATGAAAATTAAAGTCACTTGCTATCTTAGTATCAATGATGGTACAATAGAAATAACACAAGTGAATGGTTTTAGAAACCAGAAATGTATTCTTTCACAGTTTAGGAGACTAGAAGTCCAAATTCAAAGTGCCAACACTAGGGACTTTCTCTTTGCTGTTTCTCAGAAAAGGTTCTTATTTCCTTTCAGCATCTGTAGTCTCAGTATTCTTTGGAGACTTCACACAACTTGGCATTAATCTTCCCCTGAATCTAGGAGCTTCATAGTACAGGTCAATGGCTCTTCTATATTGGTGGTAGTAAGTCCTTCTGAGTCATGTTTATTTCTCTCTCCTTTTATATCTCAAAAGAGAAACAGTGATGCCAGAGATGGAGGCAGAGATGATGACATGGAGAGATAGAATGACTGGGGACTCTGGACTCTAGGAGTTAGAGGGGCTGTGTGCTGGTGGTGGGGGGACAGCTTCCAGATGTACCCTTTGGTTGTTTGAATGGTTAGATATTCCTGAGTGCTTCAGTGTACATCCAAAAAAACAAAACAAAACAAAACAAAAATACCCTGATGGAATGGAAGCAAATGCTGTTGAATGATGATGCATGGAGGGGAATGTAGTCATTGCAATGAAATGAAATACTATAGGATGAATGTAAAGTTGATGTTCTCACATGTAAACTATCACTCAATTCACAATAAAAACTTAAAAAAAGAAAAGAGAGAGAGAGATTGGTTTAAGATACAAACCAATCTGGTAGACTGTATCTGGCCTCACTGACATCATAGAAGTGAGGATTTATAACACCTAATATAATTACATCAGATCAGAGTAGATTACATCAGATCGCATCATGGGGGTAATGGCATCATATTAGATATAATCATTGAGGTGATAGCTGCATCTCAACTGCGAAATCAGTGAGAATCCTGGTCAAGTTAAGTTGACACTAAAACTTAATGACCACACTCAGAAACAGTCCAATGGACTAAAGGACCACACTAACATCAATTCCAATGATCCTGAGACCAGAACCAGATTGTGCATGGCTACCATTGCCAACTGCTCTGAAAGGGATCGCATTAGAAGGGCCTGGATAGAGTGGGCAAAAATGTGGACTAATACTTAAATCATAAGAACGGTAAGACTTGTTGGTCAGATAGACTGGAGGAACCTGGAGACTATGACACTGGGTAAACCTTCAGGCCTGGAACTGAACTCATCCCTCTGGCTCCATTTTCAGCTAAGCATTAGATAGATATGTAAGGGGGACAACAATACTAGTGCAACATGCATACCATAAAATGGTCAACCATTCGAGATCAAAAGAGTAGCATTTACCAAAGGACAAAATTGAGAAGTGATTGGGAAAGAAGGAGAAATGTAAACAAGAAACACAATGAGGAACTGGGATAAGTCATGTTTCATTGAGATGAAATGAAGTGTCTGCTTTGTTGAATGTAAAACTGATGATCTCTTCTGTAAGCCTACTCAATTCACAATAAAAAGTTTTTTGAAAAAGAAAATAAATATTTGGTAAGGTAGTAAGGATGAAAATTTTTAAATGATAATATTCTTGATAAATTTTTCAAGGATAAGACATTTGGGAAGAAACCTTGACAAACTTCCCTCAAGGATTTAAAATGGTCTGGTGGAAATACCGATTATGGATAACAGGAACCGCAAGTAGAATGTCTTGGCAGCTGATACATAGTTTTGGGCAAAGAATAAAGTAACTGTGAAGGTGAGGTAAATAAAATAATTGAGCTTAATTAGTGTTGGGCATTGTTAAACAATATGACTGCTATTTAATCTTTGTGAGTAATTAAGGTTTAGATGATCATTTTCCCCAATTGAATTTGATTATGTCCTCTCAGCTGCCAAATAAGTTAAGAACTTTCTCAAAGAAAGATATGAAGAGCTATTGATGGAAAGCATTAATAAAGAATTGAGATGGGCACATTTTGCATGTTGGAGGAGTATCTGAGGATTAAACAGGATATGTTTACCCTTAATCTTGAAACACATGAAGCTAACTCCATGGGTATACTCAGAATTATGGTTATTGAGGTATTACATTTATAATTATATTGCACTTATTAGCCAGTAATCATATCATAGAAGCTCTGGTAGTGTAGTGGTTATGAGTCAGGCTGCTAACCTTACGATCAGCAGTTCAAAACTACCAGCAATTCCATGAGAGAAAGATGAGGCCTTCTGCTCCCATAAAGATGTACAGCCTCGGAAACCCTATGCAGGGTAGCTATGCGTCAGAACTGACTCCATGGCACACCACAACCACCACCACCATCATCAATCATGTCTTAGAATTGCCCA
This sequence comes from Chrysochloris asiatica, assembly GCF_000296735.1. Taxonomy (NCBI): domain Eukaryota; kingdom Metazoa; phylum Chordata; class Mammalia; order Afrosoricida; family Chrysochloridae; genus Chrysochloris; species Chrysochloris asiatica. The sequence goes on from NW_006408627.1 coordinate 9,196,643, forward strand.
AAGGATTTCCAAGACTGTATATGGATCTTGGACTGAAACTGCTTATTAGCTGAATGCTTAACAAATATCCCACCAGGGCTGAATTTAGAGACCATCTCAAAAACAGATTTGATGCACACATTGAACACCTCAAAAATAGATTTGATGCACTGAACACACTAAACACTGATGAGCAAAGACCAGGTGAATAGTGGTATGACATCACGGACATCATACCTGAAGAAAGCAAAAAGCCTTTAAAAAGACAGGGAAGAAGTAAAAGGAAATAATGGATGTCAAAAGAGACTGAAACGTGCTCTTGAATGTACAGTAGCGAAAGCAAACAGAAGAAATGGTGAAGTAAAAGAATTGGACAATAGATTTGAAAGTGTTGCTTGATACGACAAAATATAGTATTATAATGAAATGTATTAATACCTGCAGTTAGAAAAGAACAAAGGGAAGAACATGTTCACCATTTCACAAATTGAAAGAACTGAAGAAAAATTCAAGTCTTGAGTTGAAATACTGAAGGAGTCTTTGGATAAGATATTGGTGGTGATGGTTATGTGCTGTGAAGTTGATTCCAACTCATAGCGACCCTGTATAGGGTTTCTGAGGCTGTACATCTTTACAGGAGCAGAAAGCCTCATCTTTCTCCCACGGAACAGCTGGTAGTTTCGAACTGCTGATCTTGCGGTTCACAGCCCAATTCGTAACCACTATGCTACCAGAACATCAAGGGAAGTTGAGAGATACACACAGTCACTGTACCTAAAAGAATCATTTCCAATTCATAGAGACCGTGTATAGGTTTCTGAGGAGCTGTTATTGTGTTTGAACCACCAACCTTGCAATTAGTAGTTCAGTGCTTATCCCACAGCACCACACAAGGACCCCTAAAAAAATGGTGTAATATAAATTTCAGAGTATGGTTCATTAATTTAATTAACTGGCTTCAGTAGAGTATAAAAGTATTGATGCTGTGGTTAAAGCACTAGCTGCTCTGAGGTAGGAAGATAAGACCATCTGATTTCATATAGATTGTTGTTGTTGTTGCTGTTAGGTGCCATCGAGTTGGTACTGACTCATAGCGACCTTATGCACAGCAGAACAAAACACTGCCTGATCCTGGGCCAACCTCCCTATTGTTGCCACACTTGAGCCCATTGACACTGCCACTTGGCCAATCCATCTCGCTGGGAGTCTTCCTCTTTTTCTCTGACCCTCCACCTTACCAAACATGATATCCTTCTCCAATGACTGGTCCCTCCTAACAATAT
>NW_006408627.1:9198004-9206647 GCF_000296735.1 Chrysochloris asiatica
AAGCTCACCAGCTGCTCCTCAGAAACCCTATATAGGGTCGCTATGGGTCAGAACTGACTCGACGGCACTTCACAACAACAACAACGACAAACATCAACTCTGCTCTTGAGATGGTCTCTGAATTCAGGTGGGATATGTTCAAGGTCCTATTTTGGCCCTCATGGACTTGTTTTAATTTGCTTCAGCTTCAGCCTGAACCTGCATAGAACAGAGCAATTGATGGTCCACAGTCTGCCCCTGGCCTGTTGTTGGCTGATGATATGGAGCTTTTCCACTTTCTCTTCCCACAGATGTAGTTAATTTGATTTCTGTGCTTTCCATCTGGTGAAGCTCATGTAGTATAGTTGTCTTTTATGTTGTTTAAAAGGTATTTATAATGAAGAAGTCATTGGTCTTGTAAAATTCTATTATGCGACGTTCAGTCTCATTTCTATCACTAAGGTCATATTTTCCAAATACTGATCCTTCCTTTTCATTTCTAACTTTTTTTATTGAATCACTAGTAACTATCAATAAATTGTGATTGCATGTTTGACCAATTTCAAACTAAAGACGTTGGTAGAATTCTTCAGTTTCATCATCACTGGCTTTATGGTTGGTACGTAAATGTGAATAATAGTGTTATTAACTTGTCTTCCTTGATTTGTTGCTGTTAAGTGCCTTCAGGTTAGTTCTGACTCATAGCAACCCTGCACAGGGTTTCAAAGGAGCAGCGGTGAGTTTGAACCATGAACCTGGCAGTTCAAACAAACCTTGCAGTTCAGTGCTTATGCAATGCCATTTGTCTTCAATTTGTCATTCCCAGCATAATCAACCACATCCTTTCCAAGTTCAAAATGACTGAGATCTGTCTATTTCAGCTCAAATGCCTAGGATATCGACCTTTATGCATTTTATTTCATTTCTGACAACTTCCAATTTTCCTAGATTCATATTTCATACATTCCATGTTGTGATTATCAATGTTTGCAGCTTTTCCTCCTTATTTTGAGTTGTGTCCCATTAGCAAAAGAAGATCCCAAAAGTTTTATTCCATTTGTGTCATTGTGATCAACTTTATTTTGAGGAGGCCGCTCTTCCCCAATCATATTTTTAGTGCCTTTCAACCCAAGAGGCTCATCTTCCAGCATTATATTTGACAGTGTCTACTATTCATAAGGTTTTCGGTGGCTAAACATTTAGAAGTATTCTGCTTCTCCTTCTTCCTAGTTTGTCTTATTCTGGAAGCTCAGTTGAAACTTGTTCACCATGGTTGACCTGCTAGTATTGAAAATACCAGCAGCAAAGCAGCATGCAAGCCACCATAGTACGGCTAACTGACAGAGTGGTGGAGGGAAGAGACAGTAACTGATGGGTATGGACTTTCTTTTAGAGAGTAGAGAAATCTCTTGGGGTTAAGACTTCATAACCCTGTGAGCCTAGTGTGGCACTATAGGTTAATGCACTGGACCACAAAGTCATTTTGAACCACAAGGTCAGCGGTCACTATGAGTCGGAACTGACTTGATGGCACTTAACAACAACAACAGTCAAATGAGTAAACTGCATGCTATATGTACTGTAATTCATAAAGTTGTTAAAAATATAAATGGGACAGTATTATTTAATAGTCTTTAGGAGTCTTGGTATGGTGCTGTGGGCTAATAAGCTGGACTGCAAGGTCAGTTTGAACCACAAGGTCAGTGGTTCAAGCTCACCAGTTGTTCCTCGGAAAACCTATGCAGGGTCGCTGTGAGTCGGAACTGACTCAACTGCATTTAATAAGAACAATAACAACATGATGAATATGCAAATTCCTTCATTCATTAATTCAACAATACTTAATCAATCTATATTTAATTGCCTGGATGGCATACAAGGTTAAGCACTCAACTACTAATAGAAATGTTGGCATTCTGAACCCATTTGGAAGAATAGCATGGTGATCTGCTTTTAGAGAGTCACAGTGAAATCGTGTGGCGCATATTTCTACTCTGACACACATGGATCTGCCATGTTGTTGTTGTGTGTCATTGAGGCAGTGCTGACTCATAGCGACCTTGTATAGGGTTTCCAAGGAGTGGTTTGTGGGTTTGAACTGCCGATCATGCTGTTAGCTGTCCAGTGTTTATTTTATGGTACCACATCAGGACTCCTAAGAGTTAGAGTCAATTCCACAGAACAAGGGTTTTTGTTTGTTTGTGTTACTATGTTTCTGGCATTGTTTTTACCTCCTGAGGATAAAGTACTGAAGAAAACATTTGAAAGTCTTTGGTCTTTTATGGCTTACAAACAAATAAATATAAGATATAGTGTTAGTAATAAGTGCTACAAAGAAAAATAAAGCAGGATAGGATGAGGGTAGAAGTTCGTGGTCAGGGAAGCTGTCTCTGAGGAAGTCTCATTGAGTAGAAGACAGGATAATGGGAGGGAGTGAGAGTCACATATTTGTACTGCTAGAGGCAGAGGACTCTTTCTAATGCAGCAAAGAAACAAATAAATCAAACCAAGCACAACAATTGTTTTCTATCCCTCTGGAGCAACAGAGGAAGAAGGAGAGTCAGAAGTAGAAGCAAGAAATGGAATGTGTGACTATTTGCCTCGGTGAACAACCGCTTGTTTTCCCATGAGATCAGAAGAACTGGGTGATGCCTGGCTACCATTACTGAACATTTTAGTCAAAGATTCTATAGAAGAATCCTGATTAAAAAAATTTGAAATGCAGACCAGAATTTCAAATTCTCATGGACCCCAGACTTTCTGGAGTCATAGTGTCTGAAAGAACTCCCTGATATAATCTATAAAACATCAACCAAAAGTATCTCCAGAAGTCTTCTTCAAACCAAACAATAATTTAATTTAAATAGCAAAGGAAGTCTCTCTCAGGCACTATTCTACCTCAATATGGAATGAAATTGACAGTAGCAACCGGAAAGATGAGATAGGAAACTTCGTGGGCAGTGAGTTTATGCTCATGAGGGGGAACAACTACAGAAAAGGGGGTGAGAATTGGTTACACAACTTGAGGAACATAATTAACGTTGCTAAATTGGACATTAATTATTTTACAGAAAAGTGTAGAAACTGTTGAATTAGTGTGTGTTTTGTTGTGTATATTCTCAACAACAACAAAATAAAATAAGAGAAATGCCAGTTTCCCTTGAGTTGAATATGACGCTTAGTGGTCCCTGTTTTGTAGAGAAAAACTTGTTGTTGTTGTTGTTAAGTGCCGTCGAGTCGATTCCGACCCATAGCGACCCTGTACAGGGTTTCTGAGGGTGTAAATCTTTACAGGAGTAGAAAGCCTCATCTTTCTCCCGCAGAGCGACTGGTAGTTTCGAACCGCCGCCCTTAAGGTTCGCAGCCTGATTTGTAACCACTACGCTACCAAAGCTCCTTTGTTGTTGTTGTTAGGTGCCATCAAGTCAGTACTGAGTTATAGCGCCCCTATGCAGAACAGAACAAAACACTGTCCAGTCCTGGGTCAACCTCATAATCATTGCTATGCCTGAGCCCACTGCTGCTGCCACTGTGCCAATTCATCTTTTTTCTCTGACCCTCCACATTACCAAACCTGACATCCTTCTCCAGGGATTGGTCCCTCCTGATAATATGTCAGAAGTATAAAAGATGAAGTTTGACCATGCTGGATTCCAAGGAGCACTCTGGCTGCACTTTTTCCAACACAGATTGGTTTGTTCATTGGCAGTCCATGGTACTTTTAATATTCTCCTTTAACACCATAACTCAAATGCATCAACAACTGTGCCATGGGAAATCCTGGGTTTCTTCAGTCTCCTGGCTGGTTCACTAATGGTTTGGACTATAAACCCCAAGTTAGACTCCTTCAGTGTATGTGGTTGCTGTGATATAGAAAAAGTGACCAAGCGTCAGTCTGAGAGACACGAATTTACTACAAAAATGAAAAAGATGGCTTACAGAGAAACTTACTAACTAGGATGAGAACAGTGGCTGTTTCCAGTAGTAGCTGGCTGGACAGTCAAGATTCCACACTTGAGGAGTAGGGAGGATGGAGGTTGGGGCTTGTGGGTCCCTTTTATACTATGTGATAAATAAGCCTCATATTCCAGGAAAGAAGGGAGGGGGTGGTATGAGAAAAGTCCTATCTCCAGTCAAAACTTGGGGAAAAACAGCTAACTATCAGCTGTCTGCTACAGCCTAGTAGATAAGTAGTGAATCCATGGGAACAGAGTTTCAGTATGCAGCATCAGGGATCTATTGCTAGAAGGGGAATGACAGGGTGTTTCTCCTGAGTTGACATTAGTGTGGCCATTTTGGAGCATTTAACTGTTGTCCCTACAACCATGCTGGAATTCCTATTTCTGTTATATTGTTGTTGTTGTTGTTAAGTGCCATCGAGTCGATTGTGACCCATAGTGACCCTGTGTAAGGTTCCCAAGGAGCAGCTGGTGAATTTGAACCTTGCAGTTCAAACGACTTTTCAGTCTGATACATTAGCCCACAGTGCCACACCAGGACTCTGATAATATTACTCTATTCATAAAAAAGACACATTCTAAGAATACAATTTTAAGGACCATTTTGATTTAAAAAAAAGTACTAGCATAGACAATAGCAATTCCTTCACATTTCTAATTTTTGTGAATGGTAACATCTAAATCCCAATCATCTAAGCTCTTTGGACTCTGCTTCCATGGTTCATAAAACAGTGTGTGGCATATACATGCTCCATAAAGGCAAATGAAGGATACATTTCTGAAAAATATGATTCATGATGTACCATTCTAGCTAGCAAGTTATATGGTTTAGAAAACCTGAGTAAGTTTTTCAGGGTGCCAGTTTATTCCTGGTTTGTTTTTCGTACCAAATTATCTCTTTATTAATGAAATGGAAATTCAGGTAAATCCAGCTCATGTTTAAAGGTACAGTTTATTATCCTGACACAATACCATAACAGCTGACCATATGGTTTGCTTAGCATTTTTATTGGTAGATTCTACAACTTTGAAGAATCCCTGGTGGCACAAATGTTAAGTGCTCAGGGGCTAACTAAAAGATCATCAGTTCAAACTCAGAGGAGAAAGATGTGGCAGTCTGCTTTCATAAAGACTGTTGTTATTAAGTACCATCAAATCCATAAAGATTGCAGCCTTGGAAACCCTATGGGGAAGTTCTACTTGGTCTTTCTTATCGCATCACTATTGATGCTATAAGAATGAACCAACAGCAATTGTTATGGGTGTAAAACATTAAGGCTAAGGTAGTAAGGTTTATTCCTATAACCCAGCTATTTTCACAGCTTCTGACTGCTTTTGCTAACTAGTCATCTTGAGATGTGGGACACCATTCACAAGGAAGCCTGGGAAAATGAGAGAAGAGGGTTCTGTACCTATCAGTCAATAATGCTGGAAGAAATAAGCCTCCAAGTCCACATTCTACTTCTACAAATATCATTTTTACCTTTGAAGAAATTTTTCTAAGGATAATTTAAAAAGTGACTGCAACAGTACATTGACAAAGAACTGACAGAAATTTAGCCAGATTCAGCCGAGGACATGGAATGAGGGACATCAGTGCTGACATCAGAAGGATCTTGGCTGAAAGCAGAAAATAAGAGAAATATGTTTACCTGAGCTTTATTGACTACGTAAAGGTTTTCCAACTATGTGGATAAGGACAAGCTATGGATACTATTGCAAAGAATGGATATTTCAGAACACTTTCTTGTGTTCATGACAGAACATGGGGACACTGAATGGAATAAGATCAGGAAAGGTGTGTTCTAGGATTGTATTTTTCATCATACTTATTCAGTCTGTATGCTGAGCAAATAATTTGAGAACCTGGGTTATATGAAGAAAAATGTGGCATCAAGGTTAGAGGAAAACTCATTAACAACCTGCAATATGCAAATGATACAACTTGCTTGCTGAACGCTAAGAGAACTTAAAATACTTCCTGATGAAGTTCAAAGACCACAGCCTTAAATATGTATTGCACCTCAAAGTAAAGAAATCAAAAATTCTTACCACTGAACCAATAAATAATATCATGATAAATGGAGAAACAAATTAAGTTGTCAAAGACTTCATTTTTCTTGGATCCACTATCAACACTCATGGAAGCAGCAGTTGAGAAATCAAATGACTCATTGCATTAGGCAAATCTGCTGTATAAGACCTCTTTAAAGTACTAAAGAGCAAAGATGTCAGTTTGAGGACTAAGATGCACCTGACCAAGACATGGTATTTTCAATAACCTCATATGCATGTGAAAGTTAGACAATGAATAAGACCATAGAAGAATTGATGCATTTGAATTACTGTATTGGAGAAGAATACTAAAAGTACCCGAAGAACTAAGAAAATCTGTTTTGGAAGACATACATCCAGAATGTTCCTTAGAAACCAGGATGGGGAAACTTTGCCTCTCATACTTTGGACATAATGTCAGGAGGGACTAGTCTCTGGAGAAGAACTTCATGCTTGGTAAAGAGGAAGATCAATGTAAAAGAGGAAGACCCCGAAGGAGATGGATTGGCACAGTGGCAACAACAATATGCTTAAGCTCAACAACTTGTTTGTGAGGCTGACGCAGGACTGGTCAGTGTTTCTTTCTGTTATACATAGGGTCACTATGTGTCAGAATTGACTCAATGGCACCTAACAACAACAACAACAATGGACTACCTTTATATAAACACTTACAAAGCCATGATTTGGGCATTTAAAAAACAAAAAAGACCAAAATTTGTCCATTTCAGCTCATTAATGCCTAGGATATCAATCTTTATGCCTTCCGTTTCATGTTTGATGACTTTCAGTTTTCTATGATACATATTCCACTTATTAATGGATATTTGTCACTGTTTCGTCTTATTTTGAGTTGTGTCCCATCAGCAAATGAAGGTCCCAAAAGCTTTGTTTCATCGATTTCATTAAGGTCTACTCTACTTTGAGGAAGCAGCTCATCCTCAGTTATATTTTGAGTGCCTTCCAACCTGAGGGGCTCATCTTCTGGCAATATATTAACATTCCACTACTATTCAGAAGATTTGGCTAATTCTGCAGAAGTGGATTGCCAAATCCTTTTTTCTAGTGTTTTCTTAGTCTGGAAGTGCCAATGAAATCTGTCTACCATGACTTACCCTGCTGGTATTTAAAACATCAGTGGTATAGCTTCCAGCATCAACACAACACATACCACCACAGTATGATAAACTGACAGACGTGTGGGGTATCATAAACTAGTAAATAATGTTCTGAAATAATGTTCCTTTGGTGCTCCAAATTTACTAATGTTGAGTGATTGAAGCATTGAGAGGCTGACATTTATGATTTTAAAATCAAAGAATCACAGAATCCTAGAATTCTGAGCCAGAAGGAACTTTAAATAGCAATTGGTTCAAAGTCCCAATATAGTGTGCAGAGCTTTCCACAGCATCCTGCAAATGACATTTGTGCTATTTTTGAACATGAAGAAATCAACTATAAATGACACTTTCTGATAGAATATATTAATAGGAAAAAGTAAGTGTAAAGACAAATTACATTAACTCCTACACAAGTATTTATGCTATTCATGCCTTCATTTATCCAAAGAGAGAGAGAGAGAGAGAGAGAGAGAGAGAGAGAGAGAGAGAGAGAGAGAGAGAGCTTAGAATATGCCGGTTACTCTTCCAAATGCTAGGATACATAGAATAAGAAAGACTCCAAGTGGGTTCTCTCAGAGTTTATAGCTCCTCAGGGAATGAACTCTAAATGTCAATAAAGTTTTAAAAGTACTGCAAACAGGGAAGCTAAGAGAGTGGCAGAACACATATAGCAGAAATCTTAGATTATTCTGAGGTTTACCTCAAGACTATAAGGATTGTTGTTGTTGTTAAGTGCCGTCGAGTTGGTTCCGACCCATAGTGACCCTGTACAGGGTGTCCGAGGCTGTAAATCTTTACAGGAGCAGACTGCCTCACCTTTCTCCCACGGAACAGCTGGTAGTTTTGAGCTGCTGACCTTGCAGTTCTCAGTCTGATTCGTAACTGCTACGCTACCAGAGCTCCTTACTAGGAGTTAAGAAAAAACTGGGAGGAGGAGGAGAAAATGTATAAGCAAAAGCTATAGGATGCATGAGTGTCTGGAGGTCAAAGAGAGCCTTTTGACAAGGATTCTTGCCAAGAACATAACAAGTTGTTCTACAATATAAACATACATTCTTTCTCAACCACAGTGTAGATAGCAGTCATGAACAGAATTCTATAGATAAAGACTACTTTCTTCTCAATGAATTAACTTGTGGATCATCATGTTTCTTTCTTTTTCACAGTTTTCTCTTCCCAACATCTCAATGAAATTTCTCAGCAATAGTCAGTGATTCCGGTTGTTCAAGATTGGCTTTATTTAAAATTCTGTTTATTTATTGAGTATGAGGGAGTCCTGGTATGGTGCAATAGTATAGGCACCGGATTTCTAATTGCAAGATCAGGAGTTCAAACCCACCAGCCACTCCTTGGAAACCCTATACAGGATCACTATGAGTTGGAACCAACTCAACAGTATGTAACAACAATTGAGTATGATGTTTGTGCTATTGTTAGGGGCTTACCAACCACATTTAAAAAGCAAAAACAAAAATAAGGACATTCTCTTACATAACCAGGGTTGTTGTTAGGTTGGTTCCAACTCATAG
>NW_006408627.1:9206747-9208379 GCF_000296735.1 Chrysochloris asiatica
CTCTAAGGAACACTCTGGCTGCACTTCTTCCAACACTGATCTGTTGGTTCTATGGGTAGCCTATGACACTTTCAATATTCTCCTCCAACATCTTAACTCAAAAGCATCAATTCTTCTACGGTCTTCCTTATTCACTGTCCAACTTTCACATGTATATGAGGCTATTGAAAATACCATGGCTTGGGTCAGGCACACCTTAATCCTCAAGCTGACATCTTTGCTCTTCAACACTTTAAAAAGGTCTTGTGCCACAGATTTGCCTAATGCGATACACCGTTGGATTTCTTGATTGTTGCTTCCATGAGTGTTGATAGTTGATCCAAGAAAAATGAAGTCCTTGATAACTTCAATCTTTTCTCAGTTTATAAGAATGTTGTTTGTTGGTCCAGTAGTGAGGATTTCTGTTTTCTTTACATTGAGATGCAATCCATATCAAAGACTGTAGACTTTGATCTTCATCGGTAAATACTGATGAAGTGAAAATCCTCTTCACTTTCAGCAAGCAAGGTTGTATCATCTGCATACCATAGGTTATTAATGAGTCTTCTTCCAATCCTGATGTCACATTTTTCTTCATAGAAGCCAAATTCTTGGATTATTCGCTCAGCATAGAGGTTGAATAAGTATGGTGAAAGAATACAACCCTGTTGAACACCTTTCTTAATTTTAAACCATTCAGTATTCCCATGTTCTGTTTGAACAACTGCTTCTTGGTCCAGGTACAGATTCCTCATGAGTACAATTAAGTGTTCCGGAATACTCATACTACACAATGCTGTCTATAGCTGATTATGATTCACACAATTGAAAGCCTTTGTGTAGTCAATAAAGCACAGGTAAACATCTTTCTGATATTCTCTGCTTTCAGCCAAGATTCACCAGACATCTGCAATGATATCTCCCTCATTCCACAGCCTCTTCTGAATCCGGCTTGAACCTCTGGAAGTTCTCTATCAATGTGTGCTTGCAGCTGTTTCTGTATTACCTTTAGTAAAATTTTACTCGCATGGGATATCAAAGATATTGACTGATGATTTCTGCATTCTATTGGGTCACCCCTCTTTGGAATGGCACAAATACGGATCTCTTCCAATCAGTCAGCCAGATAGTTGTCTTCCAAGTTTCTTGGCAGAGATGAGTAAGTGCCTCCATTGCCACCTCACTTTCTTGAAAGATTTCAATTGTTATTCCATCACTTCCTGGTGCCTTCTTCTTTGACAATTCCTTCAATGCACCTTGGACATCTTCCTTTAGTATCAATGGCTCTTGATCATATGCTAACTCTTGAAACAATTGAATATTAGCCATTTCCTTTTGGTACGGTGACTCTGTGTATTCCTTCCATCTTCTTTTGATGCTTTCTGCATCATTCAGCAATTTCCCCAGAGAATCTTTCAATAACGAAAGTCAAGGCTTGAATTTTTTCTTCAGTTCCCCAGCTTGAGAAAAGCTGAGCATGCTCTTCCTTTGTGGTTTTCTGACTCCAGATCTTTACACATTTTGCTGTAATATTTGGCTTTATCTTCTCTAGGTGATCTTTGAAATTTTCTGTTCAGCTCTTGTACCTCCTCATTTCTTCCATTTGCTTTAGCATCTCTACGCTGGAGAGCAAGTTTCAGTGTTTCTTCTGAC
>NW_006408627.1:9209543-9213083 GCF_000296735.1 Chrysochloris asiatica
GGTTCCTCCTTATAACATGTTCAAAGTACATGAGGCAAAATGTGACCATTCTTGTTTCTAAGAAGCAAGCTTCTTCTAAGACAGGTTTGTTTATTCTTCTGGCTGTCCATGACATGCTCAATATACTTTCCCAGGATCATAATTCAAATGTGTCAATTCTTTTTCAGTCTTTCTTATTCATTGTCCAGCTTTCACATGCATATGTTGTTGTTGTTGTTAAGTGCTGCTGAGCCAGTTTCAATTTATGGCAACCCTCTACAGTGTTTCCAAAGAGCAGCTGGTGGATTTGAGCTGGTGGCCTTGTGGTTAGCAGTCCAAAGCTTTTCCTACAGCACCACACCACGACCCTTTAAAAATACTTGGTTCAGGTGAACTAGTCCTCAAATGACATCTTTGCTTTTGAATGCTTTAAAAAGGTCTTTTGTTAGCTTATTAGCTAATCTGTCCAATGCAATACATCATTTCATTTTTGATGGCTGCTTGGATAGATTCAAGTAAAATGAAATCTTTGACAATTTCAATCTTTTCTCCATCTATCATGATATTGCTTATTGGTCCAGTTGTAAGGATTTTTGTTTTGTTTATGTTGAAGTAAAATCCGATCTCAAGGAAGTAGTCTTTGAGCTTTACTAGTAAGTGCTTGAAGCCTATATTATACAATATAATTCTCATAGGATCTTGGAAGCAAATAATATTATCTCCAACCTATATATGGGGAAACAAAATCTCAAAGAAGCTGCCTAATATGTCCAAGGGCATACAGGGCCAAGTTGAACATCCCTTCCTATTTGCCTCTCTCTGGCATTCTCTTTCCTCTCTGTGGAGTCAGCTACAACTCATGACAATCCCAGGAACAACAGACTATGAAATACTACCCAGTCCTGTACCATCCCCATGATCCCCATGAGGCTTGGACTGTTGTGCTCTATAGGGTCTTCACTGGCTAAATTTTGGAAGTGGAATACCAAGACTTTCTTCCTAGTTTGTCTTATTCTGGAAGTTCCAATGGAAGATGTTCAGCATCATTAAAAGGATCAGGTTTACTGGTCTGACAGAGACTGGTGGAACCCTGAGACTTTGGCCCTAGAAGTCATTCTTCAAGTCTAGACCTGAACTCACTCTCATGGCTCAAATTTCAGCAAAATGATAGGCTTATTAGGTAAACTATTAACACCAAGGGAGGTATGCATTCCTTAAGAAAATCAACCATATAATATCAGTAGGGCAGCATTTGCCCAGGGGTAAACCTCTGAAGGCAGGAAGGGATCAGAAAGGAGGAGGAATGGAAATGGTCAACACAGGGAGAAAGTAGAAAGAGTGTTATTATATTATGGGGATTAATATCAATGTCATGAAACAAAAGGCACGCAAATTATTGAATGGAAACCAATTTGCTCTGCAAAATTTCACCCAAATCACAATAAAATGTTTAAAAAGAAAGTAATAGAAACCTGTTTAGCATCATAGCAATACACAGCATCCACTGACAGACAAGTGGTGGCAGGGTACGAGGTGCAGTGGCCAGGATCTGGACCCAACTCTCACTTGTGGAAGGTGAACTAACCCCCAAGGTTCTCATCATTCTTCTTCATTACCTACCAAGTACATATTCGATTGTGAGAGGCCATATTTCAGAACACAAGGTAAACAAACTACTTAAAATGAAAAGTCTAATTAGGAAACTTCTTCCAATCGGTCTTCCTTTCATTTTCTCATCTGTGTGACTGTCTTTGAAAAACTCATCTCTCCTTAAGGAAACAAGATTTCTGATACCCCCAAATCCCCAGATTACCAGTTCTATTATTCGAAAATCTATGCTATCAGAAAATGTGTCCCTTTCTGTAAATTCATTCTTTCATGCTTGATTTTAAATCAAATGTCTTTATTAATGTAGTCAATCAAGGGAAAAGAAGCAAAGATGGAAAAAGAACTGCTAACCCAGAGCACCTACTCTCGGAACTGTGCTAGATCCTTTCAAAACATTAATTTATTTGATACTAACCATAATCTTCAGTTAGATATTACCATTTCTATTTAACAAATGAGGAAACTGAGACAGAGATGCTTTATCGCAGAGCTGCGATTAGAGCTATATAGCCTATAAGTATCCAAAGTCCATGATTATTTTTACTATACAATACAATGCTGACCACTCATTCATTCATTTCTATAATATTCATTGCAAATTCTATATGATAAGCATTGAAATGTTAGGATGAGAATTTTAATGAGTATTTTAATGGGAACTTTGGAGTCCTCGTGTGGTGCTGTGGATTAATGCTCTGGACTGCAAAGTAGGTTTGAACCACAAGGTTGGCAGTTCAAGATCACTAGCTGCTTCTCAGAAACCTTATACATGATCACTATGGGTGGGAACCAACTCAATGGCACTTAACAACAATGGGAATTTAATTTTTTTAATGGTTCTGTATTGCTGATTTGTACTTTGCCACATTAATCCTTGACACATAATAGGAACTTGAACACTTAATAAATTACATGTTATTTAATCTTCATGCCAGAATTAGACCTCTTGTCACTTTATATATATATTACAAGGGTAATAAATTTGCTTTTAGAAAAAGCAAATACATCAGTTTTTAACATAATCTCCTTGTTTGGCAACACACTTTGTTCACCTATCAACAAGCTTTTATATTATTAAAAATTGATTTAGGCTGAGCTATGAGCCACAAATGCACCACTGTCTTCACTTCTTCATCAGAGGTGAATCAGTACTATAGAAAGGATGCTTTAACATCTCAAAAAAGTTTTTTTGCAGAGTGTCAACAGTGTGGACAGAGATGTGGGGACATGCATTGTCATGCAAGGTCACAATGCCATTGGATAGCAGTCCTCTGCATATAATCCCATGTTTAGGTGGCATCTCTTCAGCTCTTCAGTGGCATCTCACTGTAAGGAGCACTGTTGATTGTTGAACCTTTTTTCCTGATAGTGTTCCAATACTGGCCCTTGAGTATCCCAGAAAACTGTAAGCATCAATTTTCAAGTGATGGTTGACTTTTGAACTTTTTCTTGGTTGGTGATTGAAAATATTTCCATTCCGCATTCCATACATTGCCATTTACTCTCAGGCTTGTAGTGAAGAATCCATGTCTCATCATTAGTTACAGTTTTTGTTTTATTTCCCTAAGAACCTTTTGCCTTCCTTAGAGTATTACCCAAATTTTGTTTGCAGGTGTCCAAATGCTTCTGTGTATGCTGGTCCTTGAGTTATTTTGATACCCATCTTGCACAAACTTTTCAAAACTGAAGTCTATCATGGATTATTTCATAGGCAGAGCCATGACTAATTTCAAATGATTTGCCACATAGTCCATTGTCACTCGTTTAATCAGCAGAATCATTTTAGGTGTACATCAGCTGTGAACGCAGACAGATGTTTTAATATAACTGGAGTGTGCATAATTTTTGACTCAATCTTGTAGTTTGCATCACTTACTATTTCCCTTACACCTACTTTGAGGGGGAGTGGTTGTTCAAAGGTAGAATCCTCCTCCCCTTCCTTGTGGGAGACTG
>NW_006408627.1:9214498-9222505 GCF_000296735.1 Chrysochloris asiatica
AGAAAATTGTATAGATTGCAACTGAGTATTTCCCAACTCACGTGTTTTGAAAATCAGGAACATTGATCACTAGAGGATAGCATCATATTTGGTGAAATATTTGCATTTTTTGTTTTTGTTACATGCCATTGAGTCAATTCTGACCCATAGCGACCTTGTGTAGGGTTTCTGAGGAGCAGGTGGTGAGCTTGAACTACCGACCTTGCAGTTCAAATGACTTTGTAGTCTGGCGCATTTACCCACAAAAGACTTTGGGGGAGAAGGATTGGTACATGAGCCACAAAGTTAGATTTGAGTATGCTGATAATTGTGAGATGAGAAACGTGCAGGACTGGACAATGGTTTGTTTTACTGTACATAAGGTCAGCATGAGTTGGGATCAACTCGACAGCAGCTAACAACAACAGCAACATAATTCAAGTTGCATTAATGGGACATTTTCATCCTAAACTGTACCATGAAAACAAGGTTGATAATTTGATTCTGTTTGAAAAACTGTTTTTGGAGACACTCCTGAGTATAAGATGCAAAAAGTATGGAGCAAGGCTAAATAGGGAGAAAAAGAACAGGAAAAGGCATTCACTGGATTTTAATTAAAATCTCTTATGTTGAGTGCTGTATTTTTTTAGAGTAAAAGACATCTATATGTTACAAACACTAATTAAGACTTCTTTATTCACAAGAGAAACATCTGGGTTTTAACATCTGAGAGTATTCAGCATCAGTGTTTACTGAGAAAAAGAAAATCCTTAGCCATTTGGAGGAAAAAAGAGAAAGTTTAGCCTACTCCTCAGTCATTAAAAAACATTGAGTGTGCGCATGGAACAAAAAGCTCATCATAGTTAGTATTCCATCACTATTCCAGTTATTATAAAGCTTCATCTCTTGATTAGATGCCATTTTTAGTTGACTATCCTAAACCTGAACCGACTCCATGGCACATAATCGCTACCACCACCATCCTAAACCTAGAGTCCTGATGTGGCACTGCAGGGTAATGCGCTGGACTGTAAGGTTGGTTTGAGTTATAAGGCCAGAGATTCAAGGTCACCAGCTGCTCCTTGAAAACCCTATACAAGCTTGCTATGAATCATAACTGACTCGATGGTACTTAACAAAAACAAAAACAAATCCTAAACTTAAAATTAGAAATTAGTATAATGTAGTCATGTGGCGCTGTGGGTTAATGCGCCAGACTCCAAAGCAGTTTTAACTGTGAGGTCAGCAGCTCAAGCTCATCAGTCGCTCCTTGGAAACCCCTATACAGGGACGCTATGGGTTGGAACTGACTTGATGACACTTAACAACAACAACAGTCATGTATTCAACAGTGCTATCAGACAGTGTCACTGGGGACCTATGAATGGTGGACTGTTTGCCTATTTCAACTTCTATTGTTTTGGGTAGGATGATAGGATGGTGACCCAGGCATCTCAGAGCTTTCCTTTTGTTCCCTGATTGGTACAATGACTTAAAATTTAATTCTATTGTACCCAGCTTATGAGATTTGTTGGTCCCAAATCTGCCATTGCTAACAAGCAGCATTTGATAGTTCTAAGCAAACTTTGTCCAGAAATGTGACTCTACTTTTAATATTATGAATCTGAGAAAAGGCTAATGCTCTCTTCAGGATCAATGACAGTTCCAGAAGGAATTAAGGTACCCAAAGCTGTCCTTTCAAAAATACATCAGCACAAATAAGGAGTATGTCATGTTTTCCAATAGTGCCTGCCTTGCAGCCCCAACAGCCTTTTCTAGGTGTTAACATTTAGGAATTATTATCACTTTCTTACCTAGACCAGTGGTCCTCAACCACTGGTGAATATTATGCATGGATTATGTCTTTGATTGTCACTTCTTCACCTAGATCAGTGTTTTTCATCCATGATCAGGAATGATTTTATCCCTGACACTTGACATTTGGCATTGTCTAGAGATGTTTTTTGTGAGTTTTTTTTTAAAACACAATTTGCAGGATGGTGCTACTCACATCTAGTAGGTAAAAGTCAAGATGTCACTGAATATAGTTTGACACACAGGCCAATACCCCCACGAGAATTATCCAGGCTCAAATGTCAATAATGCTGAGGCTAAGAAACCCAGGCCAAGATCCATTGCTAGTAAGCAGCAGAATTTCATCTCTTGCAGCTCTGAAGGAATGATAAGATGTATTCTCCTTCCCTCACTTCCCAGGGTCCTGATATTCTAAAAGATGAAGAACACAACAAACTTCACTCTCTAGTGTACCCTGTGACATCCTAGGATGCACTGAGTCACTTTCATTCGTTCATAGAACCTGCCCAGTTGACTTTATGGAGTTGCAGATCTTAAATGGATATTTACTAATTTTGAGGCAGAAGTAGGTGGAAGTAGGGAATGCTGCACTCTGGCTGCCTCACATTTGAGGCATGGCACAGAGAAGGAAAGCAGAAAGAGAGAATGAAGGGTTTTTATGTCTACTTTCAGTTATGAAGGCTCATTCCATTTGGGCAGCATAATATGGTAGTTTGTTAATTATTTTCCTTTTTTAATTGTGTTTTGCTGTATCATTGATGGTAGAAATTCTTTTTAGATACTGGCAATATCTTGACAAATTCTACCATTTGGGGGTGAGAGAGCTTGATGTATTCATCTTTTCTGGAAAATGTGATATCATTTTCCATTCGATGCCATTAGTGCCACCACCATCCAAAGTTGTGATAAGTAAAAATGTCTTCATACAATGACCCACATCAGAGACAAAATCACCCATAGTCAAGAAACACTAGTCTAGATGGAGAAGTATTAATCAAAAACATAACAGATTATTGAGCAGGAAAAAAAAAAAAATCTCAATATGTAGATCAATTGTACTACCGACAAAAAACTAGATTGTACTAGACAAAAAACTTGATCTGCCAGTATTTATTGAAGGACTATGTACTAGGGACCTTTCTAAGGACTTCACAACATTATCTTATTTAACCTCACTTCACCAAATGAGGTGAACAAAATCATTATCTCCATATCACAGCTGAGGAAACTGACTCTGACCCTCATCATTTCTGAAATTGTTACATATTTTGGCACATAGTGTTTGAGGTTGTTATTACTGCCTTGTCCTACAGGGTGATGTCTTATATACAGCCAGTTCATCCAGTTATGGTGCTTCCTAGCCCAGGCTTCTACCCATCTTCCCTAGGGCTCACTCTTAAAATTCTTGTCCACCTTCTTGTCAACCAAGATAGGCTATTGCTAACTTTCTTATTTTGTTTTTGCTGTTTGCTGTTATTTCTTCTAACTTATTTTTAAGCATTATTTTGATCATCAAAAGAATTTGTGTAGTAGGCAGTGTAGGTATTATAACACTATTTGAGCAAATGAGCTCAAAGTAGCTAAGTGACTTTATCTAATACCATAGTACTACTGAAGTTAACAGCCAGGACTTAAATCTAGGTCATGAAACCATAGAATCTTAGAGCTTGAAAGCCCTTTACCAGCCATTTAATCTAGCTAAGTAAACAAAGTTTAGATTTCCTCCGTATCAGGTCTGCCAAGTGACACAATAGCTCAGTTTCATCTTTAGCTAGTTCGGGTAGTCATTTGTTTAATCACACTCACATTTTTTAAATTCACTCAGAAAGTATTTCTAGGCCTAATATGTGTACTACCAGGTGCTATATGGATATTAAAGTAAATTCTGGCAGTAACTTTAGCTAAAGATACAAAGTGGAAAGTTTTACAAGTTCGGTACTGTTAAGGTGCTGGGGAACTGTCAGAAAAAGCTTTCCTTTGCTGATTCAAAGCCTCGCTGTGTGGTTTCCAACTTCTGCTCTTCTGTTTTTCCCAGCTACAAGAAACAAATTACCTCTTTTCTTTTACAGATAGTCTGACTTCCTTCAGTTATTTCTCATCAATTATTTCTCAGGTCCCCCTTTTCCTCCTGATTATATCTCTCTGAATATCTTTGCTTCTCCGAAAGCATTTCCTCATAGCAGAACAGAACTCCATATGGACTGGTCAGAACACAAAAGACATGGACTGTCCTTTTCTCATCCTGTATCAGGTCAGCGGTTGGAAACTACCAGATGTTCCGTGGGAGGAAGATGAGGCTTTCTGCTCCCTTAAAGATTGACAGCATTGGAAACCCTGCGCTGGGTCGCTATGAGTCAGAGCCGACTCCACGGCACATAACCAACCAACCATCATTCTATGAGCCATTTTCCAACTGCAGGTGACCATAGTTATTGTGCTATTGTTTCAAAGTGAATTTACTATTAACTAAAACCCACTGGGTAAGACATTTGAAAAACCCTAGGATCCTACCCTTAAGTGTCCTATTCTGTTGCATTACTATAATATCGCTTATTGATAGATTGTTATGTTGTAAAGTGCCATCGAATTAATTCTGACTCATAGCAACCCTGTACAGGTTTCCAAGGAGCAGTTGGTGGATTTGAACTGCCAACTTTGTGGTTAGTAGTCCACTGCTTTTCCTACAGTGCCACACCAAGATATAGACTATTTACTGCTTACAGTTAAATAATACAGTTATTTTAAAAATATTTTTGTAAAGCTTTGCAAGACTACTCAGGATTTTTTGTTTTGCTTTCTTTAGGCTCTTTTTTTTTTAATCTCATTTAGCCGAGATATAAGCTCTAGATAAAGTTAACTGAAACTGAGCTCTCCCTATCAAATCTATTTTCAGTGATACCCAGTGCCAACTTTTGAAAAGCCTTTATTACTGTAGTAAAGACACTAGATGCCACTACCTATTGAAAAGTACTGGAGGAACACCAATAAAGATACCCTCTTGGATCCTTCTGTATAGGATTTCAGTGAAATCCATATTCGAGGAGAGTTGGGACATGCAAAAAACATGTTAATGTGATTATGCTAAAAACCATACTGCCCTCAGATTTTAAAAGAGGAAATACCAATCTGGCTTCAGTATCATTCTAGGGCTGCTTCATAGTCTGTCAGATCTGACAGGAATCAACAGCTGACACAAACATGATGTCATTTGCTTTTTGCTGTTTGCTCCCTGCTACTAAAGGCCAGTGGTGCAAGACTTTAAAGGGTGAGTCTTAAAAGACTCAGCTCTTTAAAGCAATAGAATTCAAGAACTTCAAGCAATAATCAAATTCTTATCTATAGTGAAACTCATAAAATTTTCCTTCCTGAAGGTAAATAGATACATTTAAAATATCAGACATTTTGCACAAAATGCTCCTTGCTTACATAAGTCTAATATATGTAGCGGAGGCATGGTGTGATGCTACAAGATAAGGACTTGACTGTTAACTGAATGGTTGGCAGTTCAAACCCACCAGCCACTCCTTGGAAACCCTATGAGTCAGAACCTATTCAACAGCACTTAATAACACTAAACATAGAAGATATTAACATATCACTGTCATTAATAAAAAGTTGAATCTTTAATTATATCCCATGCCATTTAATATTTTATTTAAATTTATTGAATCCCGTTTTGTGAGAGGTTAGGATGTTACAGGGTTGTCACCTAATCTTCAATCAGTGTTCATTAATCCAACAAACACTGATGGCAATGTGCTAGGTTAAACAAAAGTTAAACATAGATCATCCTCCAAGGATCTTGCACTTTTAGAGGACACTTGATTTACATTCTGAAACCTGTTCCTTTCAATCTTCCTCAACACTTAGCCAGCTGTTCGAGTCAGATGATATCTAGTTAGGATTTTGGTGTATCTCTCTCCTTAGTACTCACAGAGGCAGTTATTTCAACAGAACAAGGGAACACTGAGCAGTTTAAAATTAGGAAAATGTGTATGTCAGGGTTGTACACCTTTCATGGTATTTATTTAGTCTGTAGGCTGAGCAAATCAACTGAGAAGCTGGATTAGGTGACAAAAAAACATGGCATCAGCATGGGAGAAAGACTCATTAACAACCTACGATTTGTAGACGATACAACCTTGCTTGCTGAAAGTGAAGAGGACTTAAAATACTTACTGATAAAGATCAAATAGCACAGCCTTCAGTATGGATTGCATCTCAATGTAAAGAAAACAGAAATCCTCACCACTGGACCAATAAACAACATATATATAAATGAAGAAAAGATTAAAGTTGTCAAAGATTTCACTCTGCTCAGACCAACTATCAACATTCATGGAAGTAACAGTCAAGAAGTCAGATGATGTATTGCATTAGGCAACTCTGCAGCACAAGACCTCTTCAAAGTGTTAAAATGCAAAGATGTCAGTTTGAGGACTAAGGTGGACCTGACCCAAGCCATGATATTTTCAATAACCTCATATGCATGTGAAAGCTGGACAGTGAATAAGGAAGACCATAGAAGAATTAATGCATCTGAGTTATGGTGTTAGAGGAGAATATTGAAAATGCCAAGGACTGCCAGAAGAAGAAATAGATCTCTGTTGGAAGAAATACAGCCAGAGAGCTCCTTGGAGGCCAGGATGGCCAGACTTTGTTTCTCATACTTCAGACTTATTATCAGGAGGGACCAGTCACTGGAGAAAGATATCATGTTTGGTAAGGTGGAGGGTCAGAGAAAAAGAGGAAAACCCCCAGCAAGATGGATTAGCCAGGTGGCAGCATCAATGGGCTCAGGCGTGGCAACGATTGTGAGGTTGGCCCAGGACCAGGCAGTGTTTTGTTCTGTTGTGTATAGGGTCGCTGTGAGTTGGTACGAACTCAATGGCACCTAACAACAATAAGAAGCACTCACTCCTGTCTCCAGTTTCTTTACTTCTGAGATATAGCTTGATTCTATCGACCTCACCTGAACCCCAGTTACTATTATTTCAGCGTGGATGATTTTAATAGTCTTAATATCCTCCTGACTATCTATCCTCTCTGATTCTAACCTTCCTTGCTCCCTTCAAACCATCCAGCAACTTTCCAGTGGTGTCTTATTTTATTTACAATAAAATCAAAGCCCCATACAAAGCTCTGCATGATATACTATTGCCTCTTGCTCCAAACAGCAATTGTTCTCTTTCCCTACTCTGATTCAGCCACGCTGTCAGTCTTGACAATGAAAAGCTTCCCCAGGCTAAGAGACTTCCCATATGCCATTCCCTCTGCAAAGGGTGCTCTTCCTCTGTGTGGCACCTATTCACATCCTTAAAGTTTACACTTCATTGTTCTCTCTTTTTACTGGGAGAGATTCTTGGTAAATGACAAATGCTTACTATTTGATCCTGTCAAGTTCATTTCAACTCAGCGATACACAGTGAAACAAACTACTGTGTGGTCCTGAGTCGTCCTCACAATCATTGCTATATTTGAGTCCATTGTTTCAGTACCGTTTCAATCCATCTCATTGAGGGTGTTCCTCTTTTGTGCTAACCCTCTACTGTGCCACCACCACTCATTTGTCATCCTGTGGAGTCTTATGTGTTGCTTTGATGCTAGAAGCTATAACACCAGTATTTTATATACCAGCAGGGCCACCCATGGTGGTCAGGTTTCAGCAGAGCTTCCAGACTACGGCAGACTAGAAAGGAGAGATGGACTATTTCTGAATGGTTAGCCATGCAAAACATTATGAATAGCAGTGGAATATTGTCAAATATAGTGCTGCACAATGAGCCCCTCACTTTGGAAGGCACTCAAAATATGTCTGTTGAAGAACTGTCTCCTCAAAGTAGAGTTGGCCTTAATGACATGGATGGAGTTAAGCTTTGAAGGCATTCATTTGTTGATGAAGCACAATTCAAAATGAGAAGAAACAGCTGCAAACATCCATTAGTAATCAGAATGTGGAATTCACAAAGTATGAATCTAGGAAAGCTGGAAATTGTCAAAATTTAAATGGGACAAATAAGGATCTATATCTTAGGCATTAGTGAGCTGAAATGGACTGATATTGGCCATTTTGAATCACATAATCATATGGTTTACTATACTGGGGACAACAAATTGAAGAGGAATGGTATCGTGCTCCTCATCAAAAAGAACATTTCAAGGTCTGTGTTGAAGTACAGTGCTATCTGTGTTAGGGTAGAAAGACCAGCTAAT
>NW_006408627.1:9224723-9247735 GCF_000296735.1 Chrysochloris asiatica
CCATCAGTCAACAAGATTTCCCCCTACCCCCCTTTAGTATAATTTCTTTTTCTTAGTCTTTTACAGTAGTGGTCCTATGCAGTATTTTTCTTTTTGTGACTGACTAATTTCACTCAGCATAATGTCCATATTTGCTTTTTAATGTTTTCAAGAGGTCTTTTGCAGCAGATTAGTCTAATGCAATATTTCTTGACTGCTGCTTCCATGGACTTTGATTGTGAGACTAAGTAAAATGAAAACCTTGACAATTTTCAATCTTTTCTAAATTTATCATGATGTTGTTTACGGATCCAGTTGTAAGATTTTTGTTTTCTTTATGTTGAGGTGTAATTCATGCTGAAGGCTGATCTTCATCAGTAAATTTTTCTAGTCCTCTTCACTTTCAGCAAGCAGGTTTTGTTTTTTTTTAAACAAACATAAATTTATTTTCTCATAATATTGTAGGCCAAACATTTGCAATCAGTACACTGGTTCTAGGAGGAGGCTTTTTCTCTCTGTTGGCTCGGAAGGAAAATTATCTTTTGGAGTTTCTTCCCCTATCCTCATGTGACTCCCTCTCCCTTCTCCCATCCCTGCCCTGCTTGTCTGTTTCAACTTTTTATTATGAATTGTTTACAGAACATCTCATCAATTTTATGTTGAACAAATCATATGGTGGTGGTGTGTCGTGGAGTTGTTTCCAACTCATAGCAACCCTGTATAGGGTTTCCAAGGTTGTAAATCTTTACGGGAGCAGAAAGCCTCATCTTTCTCTCGTAGAACGACTGGTAGTTTCGAATCTTGAGGTTAGCAGCCCAACTCATAACCACTATGCTAGCAGAGCTCCTTAACAAATCTCTTGTTTCATTTCAATGATTGTGATCCCCTCAGTGTAACATCACTTATCCCACTTCCTCCCTCGGATTCTTGGTTCCATTTCACCTTCTTTCTCGCCCTTCTATCCTTAGGTAAATGCTGTCCTTTTGATCTTGAATTGTTGACATTCCATGGTATGCATCTCACTAGTGCAGCTGTCCACCCTATCTTCCTGTCTACCACTTGACTTAAAATTGAGCCAAAAGAGTGAGTTCCAGACCTGAAAGGTGACACAGGGCCAGAGTTTTGGGTTCCTCTAGTCTCTTTCTGTACTGTTAGCCTGGTCTTTTAAAAATATTTGTGCGCTTTGTTCTACATTTTCTCCCACTGTATCCAGGATATTCTAATGTGATCCCTTTCAGAACAGTTGGTTGTGGTAGCCAGGCAACATATAGTTCTTCTTGTCTCAGAGCTTTGGTGACAATGAATATGTTCCATTAGTTCATTGAACTAATTGATTCCAAGTGTCTTCAATTTTCATCATTCTTTTTTGCCTTCACACAGGGAGAGAGAATAGTTGCATCTCAGATGGGTTGCTCATGAGCTTTTAATCACTACTCACAAAAGTAGGGCATAGAACCTGTGTATATGGATTATGCTACCAACATATTTTTGTCATCTGATACCACAGTTGTTAATGAGCTTTCCTCCAATCCAGACATTGTGTCCTTCTTCATATAGTCCAGTTTCTGGTATTATTTGCTCAGCATACAAATTAAGTAAGTATGGTAAAAGGATACAACACTGGCACACACCTTTCCTAATAATAAACCACACAGTGTCCCTTACTTCTGTTCTAACAACTCCTTTTGGTCTATGAGTAGGTTCCTCATTAGCACAATAAAGTGTTCTGGAATACCCATACTTTGTAATGATCTATACAATCAAATACCTTTGCATAGTCAGTAAAACAAGAGTAAATAATTTTCTGGCATTCTCTTCTTTCAGCTAATATCCATCTGACATCAGTAATGGTCATTCTTCCTCCACGTCTTCTTCTGAACTTGGCTTGAATTTCTGGCTATTCCCTGTCAATGGACAGTTATACATGTTTTGAATTATCTTCAGCAAAACTTTTCTGGTGTGTGTTATTAATGATATTGCTTGATAATTTTCACATTCTGTTGGATCAGTTTTCTTTGGAATGGGCACAATATGGATCTCTTCCAATTGGTTGGCCTTCTGTTTCTTGAAAAATATGAATTCCATAGATTGCTGGAGCCTTGTTTCCTCCAATGCTTTCAGTTCAGTTTGGACTTCTTCCTTCTGTGCTGCCAGATCTTGTTCATGTCCTACTTGCTGAAATGGTTAAACATCGAACAATTCTTTTTGGTACAATGATTCTGTATTCTTTCTATCTTCTTTTGATGCCTCCCATTAGTTCAATATTTTGCCCATTGTTGTTGTTGATAAGTGTTCTCAAGCAGGTTCCAACTCATAACAACCCTGTACAGGGTTTCCAAGAAATGACTGGTAAGTTTGAACCTCCGGCATTGTGATTCAGACCCACTTTTCTAGTGCTTTATACCACAGTGCCACACCAATACTCCAGCCTTCAATATTACAACTTAGGACTTGAATTTTTTCTTCTGTTCTTTCAGCTGGAGAAATGCCAACTGTGCTCTTCCCTTTTGGTATTATAACACCAGATCTTTGCACATTACCTTTTGTGAGTTACCCCTTAAAATCTTCTGTTTGCCTCTCTTGCCTTATTATTTCTTTCACTTGCTTTAGCTATTCTGTGTTCAAGAGCAGGTTTCAGAATCTCGTCTCACATCCATTTTGATCTTTTCTTTCTTTCCCGTCTTTTTAATTTCTTCATGTATGATGTTCTTGATGTTATTCCACAACTCATCTGGTCTTGGTCATTAGTGGTCAATGCATCACTTGTATTCTTGAGATGGTCTCTAAATTCAGGTGGTAGAGACTCAAAATCATGCTTTGAACTAGTTTTAATTTTCTTCAGTTTCAACTTGAACCTGCATATGAGCAATTGATGGTCTGTTCTACTGTAAACCCCTGGCATTGTTTCTGACTGATGATAGTGAGCTTCTCCATCATCTATTCTCGCAAATATAGTGTATTTTTTTTTCCTGCATATTCCATCAGGTAAGGCCCATGTGTATAGTCGCTGCTTGTTGTTAAATGTCATCAAGTCTGTTCTAATTCATAGTGAACCTGTATAGGGTTTCCTAGAAGCAGCTGATGGGTTTGAATTGCTGACTTTGTGGCTTGCAGTCCAGTGCTGATCCTACAGCGCCATGCCAGAAATCACTGTTTATGTTATTGAAAAATAGACATTTCAAATGAAATTGTCTTGCAAATTGCTATTATGCTATTTCTGACATCATTTTCTATCATCAAAACCATATTTTCTAGCTAGTGATCCTTCTTCTTTATTTTCAACTTTCACATTCCAATCACCAGTAAATATAATTTTATCTTGATTACAGGAGTCCGGCTATGTCGCTGTAGGATAAACACAGGACTTATCCTCAGAAACCCTATACAGCGTTGCTATGAGTTGGAACTGACTCAATGGCACTTAACAACAATCTTGATTACATGTTAGCTCAATTTCAGACTGCAGTAACTGGTAAAAACTTCAATATCTTCATCTTCAACCTTAGTTGTTGGTGCATAAATTTGAATAGTTGTTGGTGTATGGGCATTATCCTATCACTGACTGCTTTATATCAGGATAGATCTTGAAATGTCATTTTTTAATATTAAAAATGCTATGCCATTCCTCTTCAATTTATCATTTCTGCAATAGTAGATCATGTGATTGAAAATAGTAGATTGTCTGATTGAAAATGACCAACACCAATCCATTTCAGCTCACTAACAAGGCTTTCTGCTCCCATAAAGATTTACAGCCTCAGACACACTATACAGGGTCACTATGAGTCAGAACCAATTCCACGGCACACCACCACCACCACCTTCAGGCTTTATGCACACCATTTCACTTTTGACAAATAGGTCTTCCCATTAATGTGTGTATTTTGTATGTGTTTAACTTGCTGAAGACCTCTTCCATTTATTAGTTGGATTATATTTTCGTATTCATTTGAAAAAAGTCTTTATAATATATAGTACAGCTCTTTTCCCCTGTTGGATGTCACCTTTTAAACTTTAATTTTCTAGTTGAAATTTGAAGGAATAAAATCCATCAATCATTTCCATTTTGTTTCATAAGTATTCACTTGTTTCACCTCACGATTACAGGGTTTTCTAGAGGAGTAACAGGTTATAATTCTGAACCAGAACCCAGTTTGGATACAGTTCTTTGGTTGGAACAGTTTATTCCTAGACATGCCTACAGGCGTGCCTGTTTCTTGTTTCTCCTCCACCCCACCCCCACCATCCCCCACTTTAGCCCTGCTCTGATAAATGTTACAAAATTCTTTAGCTAAGCCTCTTGCCTAAAGGCACTCAGCTTTCTCATTCTGTGAGCCAGGAAGTCTACTGGATTGCCACCTTTAGTCTCCTGGTTCTCCAGCTTCTATTACCACCATTTCTCTTCTGTGTTACAGCGCTGTCTCCTGGTTCTAGACGGTTCCCAGTGTACAAACCTCAGGTAAAAGGGCATGCTCCACTCCCAGCTATTCTTTCTTGATGGTTGTGAGGTCCTTCTTTGTAGTACTGGATGGTTCATTTTAAACTTTAGTAAAACTGACCAATCTACTCTTTAAGTTTGCATACACTTTATTTACATGGCTCCATTCCCACAAGTGGAGCTGTGGGTTAATGAGCTGGACCATAAATTTGATTTGAACTGCAAGGTCAGCAGTTCAAACTTACCAGCCACTCCTTGGAAATCTTATACAGGGTCGCCATGGGTCAGAACTGATTCAACAGCACTTAATATCAACAACAACATCTCCATAAGTCTGTCAGGCACTATATTTACATTATTAACAAATCCAGTCTCCTTGGTGGGACATAAGCACCTCATTGCATAAGCCCACCCAGACATTTTGTGGGAGTTACAAAGACTTGATATAAGACCCGTATTAAACAATTCATTGCACTATAGGACACCCCTTCAAAGCCAATGGCCCTTTCATACTTGAAGAATTAACTGATTTACCCATTCCAGTCATTTCACCAGTACAAAATAGTCATTAACAATTAGTGCTTCATATTTATAAAAAACTACAACATCTCTAAGGAGCTCTGGTAGCGTAGTGGTTACGAATCAAGCTTGCGAATCGCAAGGTCAGCAGTTTGAAACTACCAGCTGTTCCACAGGAGAAAGATGAGGCTTTCTGCTTCCGTAAAGATTTATAGCCTCGGAAACCCTGTACAGGGTCGCGATGAGTTGGAACTGATTCCACGGCACAAAACAACAACAACAACAACATCTCTACAAGAAAAAGACAAACAACCCAATCAAGATATGGGCAGAGGACATGAACAGACAGTTCACCAAGGAAGATATTCAGGCTGCCAACAAATATGAAGAAATGTTCATAATCATTAGTCATTCTTATTGTTATTTCTGAGGAGCAGTTGGTGAGCTTGAACCTCCGACCTTGTTTGTGGTTCAAACTGACTTTGCAGCCCAGCACATGAACCCATAAGTTGCAAATCAAAACAACAATGAGATAGATATCATCTCACCCTAGCATCAATAGCACAGTTCAAGAAAACAGAAGACAGCAAATGCTGGTGATGGTTTAGGGTGACTGGAACCCTCCTACATTACTGGGAGGACTGTAAAATGGTTCAACCATTGTGGAAAATGGTATGACACCACCTCAGAAAGTTGGAAATAGAAATACCTTATGATCCAGCAATTCCTCTACTTGATAAATAGCCACAAGAAATAAGAGCCAGGACATGAGTAGATATTTCCACACCATTGTTTATTGCAGCACTACTCACAATAGCAAAAAGATGGAGACACCCTAAATGCCCATCAATAGGAAATGGATAAACAAACTTTGGTACAGAAACACAATGCAATACTATGCAACATTGAAGAATAATAATGAATCGATCTCTGGTAGCGTAGTGGTTATGAATTGGGCTGCTATCCTCAGGGTCAGCAGCTCGAAACTACCAGCTATTCCAAGGGAGGAAGATGAGGCTTTCTGCTCCCGTAAAGATTTACAGCCTCAGAAACCCTATACAGAGTCGCTGTGAGTTGGAACCAACTCCACAGCACATAACAACAACAACAACAACAACATGAAACACCTCATAACATGGATGTACCTGGAGGACATTATGCTAAGTGAAAATAGTCAAGTACAAAAACACAAATATTATATAACACCACTATTGTCAAAACTTAAGCAAAGGTTTTAATGCTAAAAGAAAAATTCTTTGATGGTACCGGGGTGTGAGGGAAGGGAGAGTAATTCACTGTTTAGAGGGTAAACACAACTTAACATGGGAGTGCAGTATACAGAAGAGGAAGAATAAGAGAAAAATAATAAGGATAGGTGAAGACACAAGGAGGTATGAAGGGTCTGAAGGGGATAGAGGTTGTTGTTGATGTTGTTATGTGCTATGGAGTCGGTTCTGACTCATAGCAACCTATACAGGGTTTCCAAGGCTGTAAATCTTTACAAGAGCAGAAAGCCTCATCTTTTTCTCATGGAATAGCTGGTAGTTTCGAACTGCTGACCTTACGGTTCACAGCCCGATTAGTAACCATTATGCTACCAGAGTGTTACATACACAATCTTATACAGGAGTCCTGGTGTGATGTTTTAAGTTAAAGCACTGGACTACAAGGTCAGTGGTTCCGACTCACCAGTAACTCCTTAAAAACCCTAGAGAAGGTCATGATGAGTCAGAACTGATTGGAAGGCACTTAACAACAACAACAACACAACCTTGGAACAACAGTGTTCTGTGGGTAGTTACATGGATAGATATACTGGCTGAATGGGGATGGGAGGAAGAGTGGTAGTATACCACAATTGTATAAGGGTTTGAAAGAGGATAATTGTACCTTTGCTTCAATACAATTGGGAATGTGGTGAAGCATACAGGGGTAAAATGATGAAAAACGTCTTAGATATTACTAAACATCTCAAGGTATTGAATTGCTGGGCCCGGGGCCTCAGTCTATAGTCTCAGGGCACCCCAGGGTCAATTGGCTTAATATCGTACACAAAGATACTGTTCTTTCTACATCCTACTTCAGTGAGTAGTGTCTTGGATTTTAAAAATTCATGAGTGGTCATCTAAGGTGCAACTACTCATCTTTCCATGTGTGGAAGAAAGATAAATGATGAAAACTGAAGGCACTTGGAATAAATAAATGGAACATGTAAACATAAGTCTCCACAACTCTGAGACCAGAAGAACTAGATGGTGCCCAGCTACCACTATCAACTACTCTGAAAGAGATAACATTGGAAGATCTCTGATAAAGTGGAAGAACATATAGAACAAAATGCAAAATTATAAAATAAATAAAGACTGGGATTACTGGTCAGAAAGAGATTGGAGGAACCTGAGACAATGGCCTTCAACCGACACTCAGGTCTGGAAAGGAACTCACTCTCATTGCCCAATTTTCAGACAAGCAGTAGATAGGTATATAGGGAGAACAACAACACCAGTAAGGTATGTTCACCATGGAGTCATCTATGATTTAAGATCAAAAGGGCAACACTTACCTAAGGAAAAAGTTGAGATGAGAAGGTGGATGGAATGGAACTAGAAACCATAGTGAGGAAGTAGGATAAGGGTTGCTGCTTGGAAAGGATTGCAATCATGAGATGAATCAAAGTGTATGATTCATTGAATGTAAAACTGATCATTTTGCCTATAAACTTTGACTCAATTCCAAATAAAAAGTTAAAAAAACAGTACTTCAGTAGGGCAAACAGTCTTCAGGTAGATACCAGCCATTCAGGGCTTCTTTAAATGTCCATTAGACCTGGTCAGTTTCCCCAAAAGTTGTCTCAGTTTCACTATTTCTGACCTGTGATAAAATTTATTTAAGAGAAGATTATTCTCTTGTGCTGACACTCATGAGATAGCAGTGTAGCAAAACCTTTAAGGGACTTTAGGCTAACTCACTCTACTCCAGTCCATCTGTGCCTCCCCCTTACTTAATTCTTTTACACATACAGCTTGTACAATCACCACTAACCTTAATAAGAACCAACACTCACAACTAAATTATATAATCCTGTCAACATCTTCCTCTACCCCCCTTTTCTCAGACTTAGCAGAAAAAGAATTCATTCAGTGGGGAGTCTATCTTGACCCCCTTTTTTAGAAGGCAAGCCCATCGATGAAATCCAGCCACTATGCTTTTATCTCCCCTCATTTTATAGTCAACTTCTAAACTGCCCATTCCTATTGAAGCAGTCCACCACTTGTCTGTCAGTTTGTCCTACTGTGGTGGTTTGTGTGTTGCTGCAATACTGGCAGCTATGACACCAGTATTTTAAATACCAGCAAGGTCATCCGTGGTGGCCAGGATTCAGCAGAGCTTTCAGACTAAGAGAGACCAGGAAAAAGGAGAAGTAGACCATTTCTGAATGGTTAGCCAAATAATCTGAGAAACTGGATTATATGAAGAAGAACGTGGCATCTGGATTGGAGAAAGACTTATTAGCAACCTGTGATATGCAGAAGAAACAACTTTGCTTTCTCGTAGCAAAGAGGACTTGAAATATTTGTGGCACTGTGGGCTAATACATCAGACTGCAAAGTTGTCTGAACTGTAAGATTGGTGGTTCAAGCTCACCAGCTACTCCTTGTAAACCCTATACAGGGTTGCTATGGGTCGGAATCTACTAGACAGTACTTAACAACAACAACAGCCTTCCATATGGGTTGCATCTCAATGGGAAACAAACAAACAAACTCACAAGTGAACCAATAAAAAACACCATGATGTACAGAGAAAATATTAAAGGTGTCAAAGACTTCAGTTTGGTTGAATCAATATTTGTGGAAGCAGCAGTCAAGTAACCAAATGATGTATTTAGTTAGGCAAATCTGCTACAACACAAACTCTTTAAAGTGTTCAAGAGCAAAGATGTCACATTGAGGACTAAGGTGTGCCTGACCCAATCACCTCATATGCATGTAAAAAGCACCATAATGAATATGGAAGACTGGAGAGGAATTGATACACTTGAATCATGACGTTATTGAAAGTACCATGCACTTCCAGAAGAGCAAACTAAACTGTCTTGGAAGAAGTACAGCCAGTATGCTCCTTAGAACTAATGATACTTCACCTCTCACACTTTGTACATGTTGTCATGAAGGACCAGACATGAAGGAAAGACATCATGCTTGGTACAGTGGAGGGTCAGCAAAAAAGAGGAAGTCCCTTAATGAAATGGACTGACACTGTGACAACGGCAATGAGCTAAAAACGCAACAACGCTTGTGAGGATGGTTCTGGATCAGGCAGTGATTCATTCCCAGCATGTATGGGATTGCTGTGCATCAGAGTCAACTCAGCAACACCTTACAACACAATAACAAACCAGTAATCTGAGGAGACAAGCATCTTCCTTGATCTGAAGAATCTAATGTTTTAGTTAGAACTTTGAACATCTGCTTCCATGTCCAGGCCAGAACAAGCCATCAAAATACTGTAATCTATACCAGCTCCCATCATTCTCTTCATTTGATTGGATTCTGCTCAGGTCAGCCCTAGTCATTGTAGGCTAGGTCAATGAGTACCAGGTATAGGCTCGAGAATCCACATATGTCCCCGCACCTCAGACAAGGCCCTTCTCTATCTTTCTCATCCTTATCCCCCATGGGCTAGGTCAATAGGCACCACACATAGGCTCCAGAGTCCATACAACTCCCTTCTTGTCTCTTTCTATCATCCATAACCAATGCAGGCTGGGTCAGTGGGTGCTAACAGAACATATCCAAATTCAGCCCGTCTCTTCATTGCTGCCCCTCTCTCACTATCACTCATCAAGTGAACTCAGGTGATCACCACAAACAAGTATTCAAGACTGTCTACTTGTCACCTGTCTTTAACTTCCAGTTTTGGAAAGGAATTCTTCTCATGGACACTGAGGTTTCAATTCTCAATGCACCCAACGGCAAACCAAGTACTTGGAATTAAAAAATCAAAAGTTATTTTTTTTCTTGCAGGACTTTTCTTTAAATGCAAATTTACTGACTGAGTGGGGCTCAGATTTTCTATTTAAGCCTCAATAGTTTATACATATAACTACTACATTTGAACTAACAGCCTATGTTTCCATAGGAATATCCTAGTTCCTCTTTCAGCATAGTTGATGAAGTATTGGTTAAAGGCAGATAATACTCTATGTTATCTATAATACCCAATATTCATTTTTATCATACATAGGACTCCTGGTGTGGTGTGGTTGGATCAGCACTGAACTGTGAACCACAAGGTGGGCAATTTGACACACCAGCTATTCCTTGGAAACCCTATATAGGGTTGCTATAAGTCAGAACCAAAATATGACCTTGAATGGTGGAATAGATGGAATACAAATTGAAATCTTTCAACAAAGTGAAGT
This sequence comes from Chrysochloris asiatica, assembly GCF_000296735.1. Taxonomy (NCBI): domain Eukaryota; kingdom Metazoa; phylum Chordata; class Mammalia; order Afrosoricida; family Chrysochloridae; genus Chrysochloris; species Chrysochloris asiatica. The sequence continues at coordinate 9,235,085 of NW_006408627.1, forward strand.
GGCACTGGAGGCACTCACTCATCTATGCCAAGAAATTTGGAAGACAACTACCTGGTTAACTGACTGGAAGAGATCCCTATTTGTGCCCATTCCAAAGAGAGGTGACCCAACAGAATGCGGAAATCATTGGACTGATATCACACGTGAGTAAAGTTTTACTAAAGATAATACAGAAACAGCTGCAAGCATACATTGACAGAGAACTTCCAGAGGTTCAAGTCGGTTTCAGAAGAGGATGTGGAATGAGCGATATCATTGCTAATGCCAGATTGATCTTGATTGAAAGCAGAAAACACCAGAAAGATGTTTATTGTGCTGCACTGACTACTCAAAGTCTTTCAATTGTGTGGGTCATGACAAGCTATGGACAATATTGCAAAATATGAGTATTCCAGAACACTTAATTGTGATCATGAGGAACCTGTACATAGACCAGGAGGCAGATGTTAAACAAAACATGGGAACACCGAATAGTTTAAAATTAGGAAAGTGTGCGCCAGGGTTGTATTCTTTCTTATTATTTTTATTAAATCAGTATGCTGAACAAATAGTCAGAGAAACTGGATTATATGAAGAAAAACATGACATCAGGATTGGAGGCAGACTCATTAACAACCCTGCAATATGCAGACGATACAACCTTGATTGTGGAAAGTCAAGACCACAGACTTTGGTATGGGTTGGACCTCAATGTAAAGAGAACAAAAATCCTCACCACTTGATCAATAAAAAATATCCACACAAATGGAGAAAAGATTGAAGTTGTCAATGACTTCATTTTGCTTGGATTAACCATCCACACTCACGGAAGTAGCAGTCAAGAAATCAATTGAAGTATTGTATTAGGCAAATCTGCTGCATAAGACCTCTTTAACATGTTGAAGAGGAAAGATGTCAGTTTGAGGATTAAGGTGTGCCTGACCCAAGCCATGGTATTTTCAATAACCTCATATGTATGCAAAAGTTGAACAGTGAATAAGGAATTCAGTAGAAGAGTTGATGCATTTGAGTTATGGTGTTGGAGGAGAATATTGAAAGTACCATGGACTGCCAAAAGAAGAAACATCTGTACTTGAAGATATACAGGCAGAGTGCTCCTTGGAAATCAGGATGGCCAGACTTCATCTTTCATACTTATGATGTATTATCAGGAGGGACCCGTCACTGGAGAAGGATATCATGTTTGGTAAAGTGGAGGGTCGGAGAAAAAGAGTAAGACCCCCAAAGAGATGGATTGGCACAGTGTCAGCATCAATGGGCTCAAATGTAACAATGATTATGAGGTTGGCCCAGGATCTGGCAATGTTTCGTTCTGTTGTGTATAGGGTTGCTATGAGTTTGTACCAACTCAATGGCACCTGACACCAACAACATAAGTCAGAACTGACTCAATGGCACTTAACAAAAACAAAAAGTCTGTTTCACAACACTAGATAGAAGAAACATTCAATATCCTTTGTTGTTATTGTTAGGTGCTGTCAAATCAGTTCTGACCCACAGCAACCGTATGTATAACAGCACAAAAGACCTCCTAGTCTCGCACCATCCTCACAATTGTTGTTAGGTTTGAGCGTGTTGTTATTACCACTGTGCCAATCCATCTCAGTGGGGGTCTTCCTCTTTTTCGCTGACCTTGCACTTTACCAAATATAATGTCCTTCTCCAGGGACTGGTCCCTCCTGATATATCCAAATATGAGAGTCCTGGTGTGGCCCTACAAGACACTGCCCTCCACAGCAAGGTCGGTTTGAACCACAAGGTTAGTGGTTCAAACTCACCAGCCACTCCTCATAAACCTATACAGGGTCGCTTTTAGTTGGCACCGACTCAACAGCACTTAACAACAGCAACAACATGAGAGATGAAGTCTGGTCATCTTGGCTTCTAAGCAGCATTCTGGTTATATTTCTTCCAACACAGATTTGTTTGTTCTTCTGGCAGTCCATGTACCTTTAATATTCTTTTCCAACACCATAACTCAAATGCATCAATTCTTCTACTGTCTTCCTTATCGAAAAACACAGTACATTAAAATGAAACTATTTTGTTGTTAAGTGCTGTTGAGTTGGTTACAACATAGCAACACTGCATAGGGTTTTCAAGAAGCAGCTGGTGGGTTTCAGCCTCTGACCTTGTGGTTAGCAGTCCAGTGCTTATCCTACAGCACTGCACTGTGACTCTGAGAAACATACAGTGGTGGTTAGGTGCCGTGGAGTTGGTTCTGACTCATAGAGACACTGCACAGTGTTTTTGAGGCTGTAAATCTTTACAGGAGCAGAAAACCTCATCTTTCTCCCATGGAATGGCTAGTAGTTTCGGACTGCTGACCTTGAGGTTAGCTGCCCAGCTCACAACCACTCATAACAGATGTTAAACAAACATTTCTGTTCCATGGGCCAGGAAGTCCACTGTGCCATCTCTTGCTGATCTCCTGGTTCTGCTGATTCTACTGCCTCCACTGCTGGCATTTCCCTGACATTGCTTTTTGCCATCACCTGCTTTATCTGGCATTATAGCTACCTCCTCCTGGGTCTAGGAGGTTATATGCGGAGATTCTGACCCAAAGGATGTATTATACTCCTGGCTTCTCCTTTTTATGATTAAGATGCCCCTTCACTTTAATTTCTTCAAAAACTGTTGTGCTATTCTTTAAAACCATCTGGAATTCATTTTGTGTATGGCATGTTGTTGTTGTTAAGTGCCGTCGAGTTGGTTCCAACCCATAGTGACCCTGTATAGGGTTTCTGTGGAGCAACTGGTGAGCTTGAACCACCAAGCTTGCAGTGCAAATGGCTTTGCAGTCTGACACATTAACCCCAAATTTATCTTTATCTTTTTTCTCCTAAATTGTTGGCCACAATAAGTACTTCTCTTATCCAAGGAAGAAACAAGTGTGAGAATAGTGTAAAACCAGACAATGTTTCATTCTGTTGTATATAGGGCCGCTAAGACTTGGAACTGACTTGATAGCACCTAACAACAACAACTATAACATGTATGTGGAGTCCTGGCGTAGTGCTGTAGGAGAAGCACTTGACTGTTAGACAAAAGGTCAGCAATTCAGATTTACCAGTCACTCCTTGCAAACCCTATGTAGGGTCACTATGAGAGGGAATCTACAGCATTTAACAGCAACAATAATATATATGGAATCCTGGTATGGTGCAGTGTGTTAATGCACTGGACTGTAACATCAATTTGAACTACATGGTCAGCAGTTCAAGTTCACCAGCCACTCCTTGGAAACCCTATACAGGGTTGTTATGAGTCAGAACGTACTCCACGGCACTTAACAACAACAACAAATATATATATACTGTTGCTGTTGTTAGGTGTCATCAAGTCGACTCCAAGTCACAGTAACCTTATGCACAATGGAATGAAACACTGCCTGGTTTTGTGCTGTTCTCACACTTGTTTATGTTTGAGCCTATTGCTGCTGCCACTGTGTCAATCCATCTTGTTGGAGATCACTGTTTTTGCTTTTCAAGAGAATCCAGCCTAAGATAAGTACCTAAAACAGTGGTCACAAAATAATACAAGCCCTCAAAGAATTGTGTCATCATGGTGTGGGGTTCCCATGGGAAGCTCAGATTGTAAAAGGGAGCAGAAAGCGCTACACAAGGAGAAAATAGAAGGTGAAGAATTTGAAAATGTCCCACTTTTTCTTCTGTTGCAGCTCTCTGTTGTTAATTCCAGCTTCTCCTTTTCCTTCACCAGACACATTTCAGGGTGTCTTGTGTTTCCAGAACCAGCTTGAAAAGAAACTGCAGAACTTATTCTGTTATTTGCTAAAAATGTGTTCTTTAAAATATTCTTTCTGATTGGGTATTTTACAACATATTTCATTTATGCTTCTTAAAGGAATCTTCTGAATATTATGCATACCAGTATTTCTGCAAAGTGAATATTAAAATAAACTTATTGATAATTATGATTGGCAATTTCTTTTTTAAAGAATAAAAGAGATAATAAACCTAGGTAGCCTCTAATTGGCAGCAGCTATTGGAGATTCAAACCCATTGGCTGCTCCTTGGAAACCTATACAGGGTGGCTGTAAGTCAGAACAGATTCGACAACACTTAACAATAACAATAAGAAGAAAGACTGTAGAAAAATTGATGCATTTGAGATATGGGGTTAAGAAAGACATTGAAGATGTCTGGACTGCCAAAAAACAAACAGATACATGTTGGGAAAAGTATAGCCAGAGTGCTCCTTAGAAACCAGGATGACGAGATTTCATCTCTCATACTTCAGACATGCTATCAGGAGGTACTGGTCCCTAGAGGACATTGTGCCAGGTAAAGTGGAGGGTCAGCGAAAAAGAGAAGACTGCAATGGGATGGATTGGCACAGTGGCAGCAAGAATGGGCTCAAACCTAACAATTGTGAGGACTTCTGTTGCAATTGCAGGACTCCTGTTGTGCATAGGCTTGCTCTGAGTCAGAACCAACTCCATGGCACCCAATAACAACAGCATTATAGTCAAACCAGAAAGGGAGCTTTCTTGGTTGCAATATCTTGCAAGGGTAACATAATGACTTGCCTTTTAAATAGCTAGAATGTCATCAAGGGAAGGTTTGTATAAACTTAGTCTTATATAACTTGTATGCTTTCTGAATGAAACTGATACAGACATGTGATTTGACTTGGTGTTGCATGACCAGCACTGGACTGTGAACTACAAAGTCAGTAGGTTCAAATCTACCAGATGCTCATCAGAAACCCTTACGGTCACTATGAGTCAGAACTGACTTGATAGCACTTAACAACAACCCCAATACGAAATATCAGGTGGTGAAAGGTATTTTGCAAACAGATTTGGTTAACCTCTATTTTGCTTGCAAAGGGTTGACAGTGCTTATTAGACTGTATAGTCAGGGAGTTTAGCTCCCCACATAATTTGACTAAGAATTGACTTTATAAGTCTGGAAAATGCTATTTCTTTTGACTGAAGTGATGCTTTTGGGAAGGATACACACTGAATTTTCTGAGGATGGCAACTCTAGCCTAGGAAGTCAGATATTTGCATCAATACTGGCAATTATACCACATCAAGAATACCTTGAAGCCTATAATAGATGTTTTTTGTAGCAGCATACTTACCTTCCTTGATATTTATCCTCAGGAACAATAGTACAATCATTATAACAATGCTAAGGCTGAAAATATGTGTTCATTCCCAGTACTGTTCAAGTCACTTTAACAAGATTGATAGCTATACACTTACCTTAAATTATATCCAGCTGGTGTGGCGCTGTGGGATAATGCAGTGGACTGAAAGGTCATTTGAATCGAAGGTAGGCAGCTCAAACTCACCAGCTACTCCTCAGAAACCCTATCAGGGTTGCTATGAGTCGGAACTGACTTGAAGGCACTTAACAACAACAATGTTCAAAAAGGAAACTTTGGGCAAGAACTTAGATGGAATAGTACAGATTCTCTTCTAAAGGCTATAAACAAACTCAAAGTACATTCCTATCTGTTGAGTAAACACTAAAGTCATTTTCCTGTACAAAAGGTAGCCGTACTGCTCCAACTATCAAGGTTATTGACAACAACGAAATTTTAAACCAGGACACTCAGTTTGGTTTTTGAGAAAGAAACAATAAAATGTCTTTTCTGGTTATCATTCTATCACTGGATTTCATAAATTCTGACACCTCGTCTGTTTTTTATTTTTCTGTGGAACTCAATGAACCATCAACTCATTGTTATTGGCTGGAGCATGTGTACTGAAGATGAAAATGACTAACAGCAGCTTGAGCTTGTACAGAACTTCCTTTCTGAAACCTTTTTATATTTAGCAGGTATGTGGGTGGGAAATCACATGACATCAAACAGAGTTCAGCAAAGAACCAACAACCAATCATAAATTTTTATTTACTTAAGTAATTTTTGATATGAATATTTAGAAACATCTTAAACAAATCCACATCCTTGCTGTTGATGAATTCCAACTCAAAGTGGGCATATAGGACAGAGCAGAACTTCCTCATAGACTGGAATCTTTACAAGAACAGACTGTCTTATCTTTCTGGTGTAGAGAGACTAGTAGGTTAGAACCACTGACATTTTGGTTAGTAGCCAAGCACTTAACCATTGTGCCACCAAAGCTTCTTAGAAACATCTTACTTAAGCTAATTTTTCAATGTGTACCACAATGATTTTTATTTTACTAGATGATTATTTTGTTTTTATTTGTTTATACCCCAGAAGTTTCAGCAAAGACTTGGGGTGTCTTATATAAGTAAAACTGCAAAAAAAAAATAATAAAATGAAATGAAAAAATACATATGTTGCTGGTAAGGAGGTTGGGCATAATCCACTCAGATAGTGTGTGTGTGTGTGTGTTTAGCAGGTATCATCTCTTATTTTGGGAGACTTGACAATGCACATTACAAAGCTTTATGAATCTGCATTCCCCTTTACCTAGAAATTTCTCTTTTAGGAATTTATGTTAAGGAAGCAATCAAGTCTGAGAGCAAAATTTTAGCTATGTTCACCACATTTATCTTTGTGTCCTATGAATGATTGAACATGCAACAGGAAGACACTGATTAAATTATAGCATATCCATTTTGTGAATGTCATGCAACTTTTAAAATGATACTGTAGAATAGTATTTAATTGGATTGAAGAAATGGTGGTAGTGGTTATGTACTTTGAATTGGTTCTGACTCATACCAACCCTGTACAGGGTTTCTGAGGCTGTAAATCTTTACAGGAGAAGAAAACCTCATCTTTCTCTTGCAGATGTAATAGAATTTCTGACCTGGTGACTAGCAGGCCAATGCATAACCCATTACATCACCAAAGCTCCTCATTGAAAATATATATTGTTGTTGCTGTTAAGTGCAGTCAAGTGGGTTCTGACTCATAGTTATACTGTAAACAGGGTTTCTAAGCAGTGGCTGGTGGGCTTGAACCACTGACCTTGTGATTTGTTGTCCAGTGCTTATCACACACATGTATATGATGACATGTATATTTTTGCTGTTAGGTGCTGTACAGTCAGTTCTGACTTATAGCAATCCTGTAAAGGATTTCTGAGGAGTGGCTGGTGAGTTTGAACTGCTGACCTTGGAGTTCAAACTGATCTTATGGTCCAGTGCATTATTATGTAGTACCACACCATAGATAGCTAGACAGCTAGATGGATAGACGAATAGACAGACAGATAGTCCTAGTGTGGTGCTGTGGGTTAATGCACTTGACTGCAAAGTCAGTTTGAACCACAAGGTCACCGGTTCAAGCTCGCCAGCTGCTCCTTGGAAATCCTATCGGGGGTCGCTATGGGTCAGAACTGACTCGACGGCACTTAACAAAAAGAACATATGTATTATGTATTAATTTATATAATATACATTATATATATTGAGAAAGTATGGTGAAAGTGAAAGGATATACATCCTTTAAGGAGCTCTAGTAGTGTGTTGTTGTTAGGTGCCATTGAGTTGGTACCGACCCATAGTGACCTTATGCGCAGCAGAACAAAACACTGCCCGATCCTGGGCCAACCTCACTACTGTTGCCACACTTAAGTCCACCGATGCTGCCACCTGGCCAATCCATCTCATTGGGGTTCTTCCTCTTTTTTCTCTGACCCTCCACCTTACCAGACATGATATCCTTCTCCAGTGACTGGTCCCTCCTGACAACATGTCCGAAGTATGAGAGACGAAGTTTGGCCATCTTGGCCTCCAAGGAGCACTCTGGCTGCACTTCTTCCAAAATGGATCTATTGGTTCTTTCGGCAGCCCATGGCACTTTCAATATTCTCCTTCAACACCATAACTTAAAGGCATCAATTCTTCTATGGTCTTCTTTATTCACTGTCCAGCTTTAGCATGCATATGAGTTTATTGAAAACACCATGGCTTGGGTCAGGTGCGCCTTAGTCATCAAGCTGACATCTTTGCTTTTCAACACTTTAAAAAGGTCTTGTGCAGCAGATTTGCCTAATGCAATACGTCGTTTGATCTCTTGTGGTTACAAATTGGGCTGCTAATCTTAAGATCAGTATTTCAAAACGACCAGCCCTTCTGTGGAAGAAATATGACGCTTTCTGCTCTATAAAGGTTTACAGCCTTGGAAACTGTAGGGAGGGTCACTATGAGTCGGAACTGACTCCACAGCACATCACCACCACCACCACCATATCCTTTTGATCTGTATCTGAGCAAATATTACAGAAAGTTGGATTATACGAAGAAGAACACGGCATCAGGATTGCAGGAAAATTTATTAACATGAAGATGATTCAACTTTGCTTGTTGAGCCAAAGAAGACTGAAAACACTGATAAAGATCAAAGACTACAGTTGTCAGTATGGATTGTACCTCAGTGTGTAGAAAGCAAAAATCCTTACAACTGGACCAATAAATAATATTATGATAAATGGAGAAAACACTATGATTGTCAAAGACTTCTTTTGCTTGGGGCCACAATCAATGCTCATGGAAACAACAGTCTAGAAATTAAAGGACATATTTCATTAGGCAAATCTGCTGCAAAAGACCTCTTGAAAGTGTTGAATAGTAAAGATATGAGTTTAAGATCTAAGGAGCACCATGATATTTTCAATTGCCTCATATGCATGTGAAAGTTGGACAATGGATAAGAAATATCAGAGAAGAATTGGTGCATTTAAATTATGGTGTTGAAGAAAAATCTTAAAAGCACTGCCAGAAAAACAGATATATCTGTGTTGAAAGACGTGCAGCCAGAATGTTCCTTAGAAGCCAAGATGGCAAGACTTTGTATCATACTTTGGACATGTTATCAGAAGGGACTAGACTCTTGAGAAGCACATCAGGTTTGGTAAAATGGAGGGTTAGTAAAAAAGAAGAAGCCCCTCACCCTCCAGTGAAATAGATTGACCATTGACCCAGTGGCAACAACAATGGGCTCAAATGTAACAACTGTGAAAATGGTTTACCACTGGGCAGTGTTACTCATAATTGAATCATAAAATTCTATCAACATCATCCCATACTCTTTCTCACCAGATCCATCTGGAAGAGAGGAAGTGGGGATTCTACATTACCCACCTCATTCTGAAACTAAGCATGCCCATGACAGCTTGGAAGTCAGCCACTTCATACCCTCAGCCACTTCATGCCCTTATAATCACCCTATTTTTGATAGCCAATGTCTAAATTAAGGAGCTCTGGCAGCATAGAGGTTATGAATCAGGCTGCTAACCTCAAGGCAGGCAGTTCGAAACTACCAGCTGTTCCACGGGAGAAAGATAAGGCTTTCTGCTCCTGTAAAGATTTACAACCTCAGAAACCCTGTGCAGGGTCACTCTGAGTCGGAACCGACTCCACAGTACTTAACAACAACAACAATGTCTAAATTGTCTGACCCTATCAATCCAGTACACTGAGGAAACAAGCATCTTCATTGATAAGAAGCATCTTCAATTCTGGTTGGAATTTTGAGCAACTGCATCTATAAGCAAAAGTTCAGTTCATCAAATTGTAGCAATTTACACTTGCAATGAGCCTCATTTTAAAGAGTAAATATTTATATCAAGTCAGTTCTAGCTCATAGTGACCCTAGTACAATGGAACAAAACACTGCCTGGTCCTGTGCCATCCTCACAAAGATTGCTTATCTGAGCCTGTTATTGTAACCACAGTACAAATTCATCTTATTGAGGGCCTTCCTTTTTTCTGTAAACCCTCTGCTTTACCAAGCATGATGTCCTTCTCCCAGGACTGGTCCCTTCTGATAACATAGTCATAATACATGAGATGAAGTCTTGACATCCTCCCTTCTAATAAGCATTCTAGATATACTTCTTCCAAGACAGAGTTGTTCTTCTGGCAGTCCATGGTAAATTCATTATTCTTTGCCAGTCCCATATTGAAATGCATCAATTCTTCTTTAGTCTTCTTAAAATATTGAGGATTCAAGTGTGAGTGGTAAAATCAGATCCTTTTTATTTTCTTCTTTTATCTGATATGTATTTTATCTATTTTCCATAATGATATGTGTTACATTTGTAAAGAGAAAATAGAATATATGTTTTTTTTAAAGTAGGTAAGAAAATGAGTACAGTGGGAAAATGACACAAGAAAATCAAAATGAACCTTGAAATTAAGTTACTACTCAAAATGTATGCACTAAAGTCTACATAGGTGGGCAGAGTTTAGGCTTTTAAGAGTCAATGAAAAGAGGGAAATAGAATCCAGTATGTTACCCATAAATCACTTTGCAAGTAATATAATGGCAACTTTCACTGGACTTTTACCTATATTCATGCTGGCAACAAAATTCCAAAGTGCAAAAGAAACTTAATGTTGTTATTGTTAGGTGCCATCGAGTCAGTACCAACTCATATATATACCCTATGTACAACAGAATGAAACACTGCCTGGTCCTGGGCCAACCTCACAATTACTGCCACGCTTGAGCCCATTGATGCAGCCACTTCGCCAATCCATCTTGCTGGGGGTCTTCCTCTTTTTCACTGTCCCTCCACCTTACCAAACATGATATCTTTCTCCAGAAAATGGTCCCTCCTGACAATATGTCCGAAGTATGAGAGACAAAGTTTGGCCTCCAAGGAGCACTCTGGCTGCACTTCTTCCAACACATATCTGTTGGTTCTTTTTGCAGCCCATGTCACTTTCAATATTCTCCTCCAACACCATAAACCAAAAGCATCAATTCTATGGTCTTCACTGTCCAGTTTTCACATGCATATGAGATTATTGAAATTTAGATAGTCATCTTTATTTTCAGGGTAGCTATAAAGTTCAAGACACAGACATTATTTTTGTTTTTTCAGATTTTGATTACTTACTTTTTCTGGGGTATGTTAAATGTATACATATATGTAGAAAAACTCAGAAGGAAAAAGCAAGAGCAACACATTGCAGATATTTGTGCTGGAACAGAGGATGTGTTAATGTACCATGTGTATTACAACATGAACTTTGCATTGTTTCAAGGGATAACATATGGAACATATCAAACAATATCATCAAAAGTTTCATGCAGTGTAGTAACAATAAACTATTTATAATGTATGTTATTGTTGTTGTTAGGTGCCATTGAATCTATTTTGACTCATAGAGACCCTACGCAAAGCAGAATGAAATACTGCCCAGTCTAGTGCCATCCTCACAATTGTTGCTACACTTGAGCTGATTGTTGCTGACACTATGTCAATCCGTCTCATTGAAGGGCTTTCACTTTTTCACTGACCCTCCACTTTACCATACATAATATCCTTCTCCAGGGATTGGTCAAAAGTATGAGAGACAAAGTCTGGCCATCCAGGCTTCTAAAGAGAATTCTGGCTGTACTTCTTTCAAACAGATGTGTTTGTCCTTCTGGCAGTTCTTGGTACTTTCAATATTCTTCACCAAAACCATCATTCAAATTCACTAATTCTTCTACAGCCATCTTTACTCACTGTCCAACTTTCACTTGTATATGAGACTATTGAAAATACCATAGCTTGGGTCAGGTGTACCTTAGGCTTCAAACTAGTATCTTTGCTCTTGAACACTTTAAAGAGGTCTTGTGCAGCAGATTTACCTTTTGCAATGTATCATTTGCTTTCTTCACTGCTGCTTCCATTAGAGTTGATGGTGGAGTCAAGCAAAATGAAGTCTTTGACAACTTCAAACTTTTCTCCATTTATTTAGATGTTAGTTATTGATTTAATTGTGAGGATTTTTGTTATTTATTTTAAGGTACAATCCATACCGATAGCTGTGGTCTTTGATTTTCTCAAGTAAGTATTTTATATTCTTTTTACTTCTAGCAAGCAAGGTTGTATCATCTTCATTATTGCAGGTTGTTAACAAGTCTTCCTCCAATCCTAATGTCATGTTCTTCTTCATCTAATCCAGTTTCTCAGATTATTTGCTCAGCGTACAGATTGAATAAGTACGGTGAAAGAATACAACCCCGGCTCACATCTTTCCTGATTTTATACCATTCAGTATCCCTCATGGTCTGCCTCATGGTCTATGTGTAGGTTCCTCATGAACACAATCAAGTGTTCTGGAATATCTATTCTTTGCAATGCTACCCATAGTTTATCATGATCTACACAGGCACGAGGGCTTCTATCATGGAGGGCGGCGGTTAAACAATGTGCGAGAACTGCACAGACCTGGTGGAGGTGTTAAATGAAATCCAGACCACGGAGAGGCGGGGTGAGAGGTGTCTGGAGACCAAGTTGTTGGGGAGACGCTGCCTAGTGGGAAGAGACTGCAGGGGCCGGCCAGGCTGTCCTACTTACCCCAGACACGAGAGCGCCGTCCTAGCCTAACTGTTGGATCATGGGGTCAACCAATTTAGAGACCCACAAATGCAGCCCAAAGCATCTCACTACAACCCAGTCGCCCCTGCTGCGCTTCTGCCTCTTGATTAACATCCGAGGATGGAAATCCCACCTTTGAGCCGGACTTAAGCACCCTAGCACAAGGAGATTCCTATTTAACAGCAACCACGCAACCGTCACTCGTCTGTCTGACGTGCTGTGGTGGTTTGAATTGCTGTGATTCTGAGGGTTATGCCACCGGTATTTTAAATAACCAGCAGGGTCACCCATGGTGGACAGGTTTCAGATGAGCTTCCAAACAAAGACAGACTAGGAAGAAAGAGTGACAAACTACTTCC
>NW_006408627.1:9249760-9251275 GCF_000296735.1 Chrysochloris asiatica
TGCAAATGTCCGATGGATCTTGGCTGAAAGCAGTGAATATCAGAAGGATGTTTACCTATACTTTATTGACTACGCGAAGGCCTCACGTGTAGCTTGAAGTTCTTCCTTCAGTGCAATTGGTTTTTGATCATATGCTACCTCTGGAAATCGCTGAACATCAACCATTTCTTTTTGGTACAGTGACTCTTTGTTTGTATACTTTCAATCATCTTTTGATGCTTTTTGCATCACTCAATATTTTGCCCATAGATTTCTTCAGTAGTAAAAGTCGAGGCTTGAATTTTTTTCTTCAGTTCTTTCAGCTTGAAAAATGCTGAGCGTGCTCCTCCCTTTTGGTTTTCTAATTCTAGGTATTTGTACATTGCATTATAATACTTGACTTTATCTTCTGGAGATGTCCTTTGACATTTTCTGTTCAGTTCTTTGACTTCCTCATTTCTTTAATTCGCTTTTTAGCTCTCTGCTCTGGATAGCATGTTTCAGAGTCTCTTCTAACATCTATTTTTGTCTTTTCTTTCTTTCCTGTCTGTTTAATGTTCTTTTGCCTTCTTCCTGTAGGATGTTCTTGATGTGTTGATATCATCCTACAATTCTTTTGGTCTTTGGTCATCAGTGTCTAACGCATCAATCTGTTTTTTTTGTTTTTTTTTTTGAGGTTTCTAAATTCAGATGGGATAGGTTCAAGATCATATTTTGGCTCTCATGGACACTAACGTTTTAGTTTTCTTCAGCTTCAGCTTGAACTTTCATATAAGCAAATGATGGTCTGTACCATATTCAGCCCCTGTCCAATGTTTTGACTGATGATACTGAACTTTCCTGTGGTCTGTTCCCTCAGATTTCTGTGTATTCCATCTGATGAGGTTTGTGTATATAATTGCCTTTTATGTTGTTTTAAAAAGGTATTTGCAATGAGTAAGTCGTTGGTCTTGCAAAATTCTCTTTAATGCAATCTCTAACATCATTTGTAATACCAAGGCCATATTTTTCAACTAATAATCCTTCCTTTTTGTATCCAACCTTTGCATTTCAATCACCAGTAACTATCATAACTATCAACATAAAAGGAACTATATACATGGACCTCATCAGATGGAACTGCATTTTGATCAATTTCAGACTGGGGAAGTTGGTAGCATTCTTCAGTATCATCATCACTGGCTTTAGTGGTGTTAACTGCTCATACTTGTTGTTGTTAATTGTCATCAAGTCCATTCCAACTCACAGAGACCCTATAGAGGGTTCCCAAGGGATGGGTAGTGGCTTTGAACTGTTAACCTTGTAGTTCAGTTGCACTTTGTGATTCATTGCATTATCCTACAGTGACACACCAGCTCTTCCGTGTGGGCATATGGACGCTATCCTATCACAGACATCATTGTACTTCAAGATAGAAATTGAAATGTTCTTTTTGATGATTAATGTGACACCATTGCTCTTGAATTTGTCATTCCTGGTATGTTGTTGTTGTTGTTGTCAGGTGCCATCGAGTCGGAACCGACTCATAGCGACCCC
>NW_006408627.1:9252685-9254048 GCF_000296735.1 Chrysochloris asiatica
TTCTTATTCCATCAATTCCTGGTGCCTTGTTCTTTGCCACTTCTTTCAATGCACTTTGGACTTCCTCTCTGAGTATCATTGGCTCTTGTTCATATGGTCTCTCTTGAAATGGTTGAACATTAACCATTCCTGGTATAGTAAGTTGTATACTTGTCAGATTCAAAATGGCCAACACCAGTCCGTTTCATCTTTGTATGTTCCATTTCATTTGTTGACAACTTCCAGTTTTCCCAGCTTCATACTTTGTACATTTCACATTCTGATCATTAATGGATGTTTGCAGCTGTTTCTCCTCATTTTGAGTTGTGCCCCGTCAGCAAATGAGGCAGTCTGCTTCCATAAATATTTCCACCTTTTCTTGGGCCGTTTCTTTTTAAAGTTCCACAGGTATTTGTATTTTTCTAAGATGCAGTAAAATTCTTTAAAACAAATTTCATTTGTTCCAGATCAATAAAACTTCAAATAAACGTTTTTCAAAAATAGTTTTATGATTTTATCTTGATTTGACACAATTGAACTTTTGAAGAATACGTTTCTTTACTTTGAGAAGAGGAACCTACCCACAAAATCTACTGCCGTAAAGTCATTTCTGACTCATAACAATCCTAGAAGCAGAGTAGGGCTGCCCCTCAGGGTTTCAAAGACTGCAAATCTTCAAGGGAGCAGACAGCCTCATCTTTCTCCCAAGTATTAGCTGGTGGGTTTGAACAACCCAATGCTTTATCCACTGTATCACCAGGGCTCCTACTTTGGGGAAGTTACGATACAGCAAACTCTGTAGCTCCACAGTGACGTGTGATCTTTACTTTTTCCAGCATTCATTTTGCCAGTCCAGTCACAGTAGTAAGTAGGATGTCATTTCCAAGAGTATAATTTTTGAGATCTTTTGAAAAGAGAAAGCTTCATGACTGATTTCACTTCTGAAAGGCTTTATTAAGCCGTAGTGGCACAATTGTTAAGCACTTGTCTGGTAACTAAAAGGTTGGAAGTTTGAACCCATCTATAGGACAAAATCTAACAATCTGCTTTCATGAAGAGTATTGCCAAGAGAGACTGGTGATTTGCCAGGAAACCAATGGAGCAGTTCTATTCTGTCACATAGGGCTGTTAAGAACTGGAAATCAACTGGATGGTATCTAATAATAATAAAGTATCTTCCTTGCCCCCCTCCCCAAAATCATCAGAGATAAGACAATACCCAAACTGAAATCTTCCTTAGAAAAGATTCCACCATCCAATAAAACTATCTTGGTAGTATTAATGTTTCAACTTGTTAATGTCAGTGAATTTCTTATATGAAGGGATTTCAAAGAGTCTGCATAAAAATCATGGAATTTTTCCTTGAATTTTTTTTTTTTTTTTT
>NW_006408627.1:9256898-9257936 GCF_000296735.1 Chrysochloris asiatica
GTAGAACCCTCCGAGGGTGGGGCTGGGGTGCCCACTAGCTCAGGCACCCCTATAGTCACCAGAATGGAGGTGCGCAGACAGCAAGGGACCAATGTCCACACCTTTATCTCAGGGGTTCTGCCAGGCGTCTGTGGCCACTCCAATCTTTCCCCCACGTGGTCTCACCCAAGATGGCGGCTCCTGGAGCAGCCGAACGTCCCTGACTAGAAAACAATAGATTTCTTGCTTCTGCCACAAATTCCCCCAGCTGTGAGCCTTTCAACCTTCTAAGTATTCCTTTATATGTTGTTCAGACTTCTGGGACCATCTGCTGAGCCTGCTTGGTCGGGTATTCTATGTTGTTGTTGGCGGAGCTCTTTGCTATACGTCCACCCGATCCGCCATCTTGTTTGTTCTCTCCTTGAACTTTTTGAAGGCCTCTACTTGAGTTTCTTGTGCAGCAGCCGAATAGCTTGAAAACAAACAAACAAAAAATATGCAAATTTATGAATTCTTAGAAGAAAAATAAAGAATTATAATGATTGATTCCTCTATGTAGTCGGGAGTGATGCTTCTTGTCCAGCAATATTCAAGAATAAGAAGACATTCAATTAATACTTGTTTAATGATTATTTGATTGTTAGTAATGCTGGTATCATTATTTATCACAATATCTTTCTTTCAAAATAATTTTCACATTAATAAATTAAGGCTGTATGTTATAGAATAGTTTTCAATAATGTATACAATTGAAGTGTCTTGAAGAGATTATATTAAACAACCCAAAACAATGGAAAATGTGAAAACTAATGTGATAGCTACAGTTTATTAACTAGACAGGCAAAATTAGTATTTTTATAGGGCCAGGGGACATACATGCCAGAATCAGATTGATTATTATGCAGCTATATAGAGTGCAAATATGTTACTTGTCAAATTGTTGTTGTCATTGTCAGGTGCCATTGAGTCAGAACTGACTCATAGCGACCCCATGCACAGCAGAACGAAACAATGTCCAATCCTGGGCCAACCTCACTACCACTGCCACACTTGAGTCCA
>NW_006408627.1:9258391-9280591 GCF_000296735.1 Chrysochloris asiatica
CTTGACAACTTCAATCTTTTCTCCATTGATAAGAATGTTGTTTATTGGTCCAGTGGTGAGGATTTTTGTTTTCTTGACATTGAGATGTAATCCATATCAAAGGCTGTGCTCTTTGATCTTCATAAGTAAATGTTTCAAGTCCTCTTCACTTAATCAATATAAAAAGGGTGTGGAGGCCATTTCTGACTCCTCTTGCTTCACAAGGGGGAAGAGGAATTATACTCAAAAGCAACCCAAGCCTGTTTCTTACAAGGAGAGGTCAGGCATCCTTCTACCTTCTTTATCCTATTTTTACATGAGCTATTTTACCCACAGCATTCTTACTTCTCTGTTGGATTTGATAATCCCTTGTAATGGCCACACAGAACTCACAGATAATACTCAGGATTATAGAGTTTGTTAAGGAAGTGAACAGGGTAAAATTCAGGAGCAGAAATCAATCAGGATACAGCAGTCATCCAGTAAGAATGTCTATTTCCTACTGTATTGCTGGCATGCCTTGCTCTTCATGTCTTAGGCTTTTCAGCCATGCGGCCCATTGGCCTTGCTCTGCTCCAGGAAGTGTTACAAAGCTCCTTGAATGCTGTTTGTAAATGTCTAAAGGGTGTATTTTGCAAGCCAGTCTCTTGTCTGTAGGCACTCAGCTTTGCTTGGTCCATAGGCTGGGAAGTCCAAAGATGTTCAGTTACACCATGTTACAGTTTCTGCTGCTGATGCTTTTCCAGGTAAGGGTCTCACTCTTTGCTAATGGTTCTTCTATTTTGATGGTCCTGGGATCATCTGTTCCTGCTTCTAAGATGCCTTTTTTATAATCTAACAGGATGGCAAAACTAACTAATCCCATATCAGAGTCCCATTCATCCTATTTGCATGCTGTTGTTAGGTGCCATCGAGTAGGTACCAACTCAGAGCGAACCTATGCACAACAGAACGAAACAATGCTGGGACCTGTGCCAACCTCACAATCATGGCTTCGCTTGAGCCCATTGCTTTTGCCAATGCATCTCATGGGGGATCTTGCTCTTTTTAGTTGACCCTCCACTTTACCTAGCATGATGTCCTTCTCCAGGGACTGGTCCCTCGTGATAATATGTCCGAAGTCTAAGAGACGAAATCTAGCCAACCTGGCTTTCAAGGAGCATTCTGGCTGTATTTTTCCAAGAGAGATGTTATTCTTTTGGCAGTCTATGGTAATTTAATATTCTCCTCCAACAGCATAACTCAAAAGCATCAACTCTTTCATGGTTTTCTTTAATTCATTTTTCAACTTTCACATGCATATGAGATTATTGAAAATACCATGGTTTGGGCACCTTAGTCCTCCAACTGACATCTTTGGTGTAGAATATTTTAAATAGGTCTTGTGCAGCATATTTGCCCAATGCAGTATGTCATTTGATTTCTTTATTGTGGTTCCATGAGTGTTGATGGTTGATGAAAAAGGAAATATTTGACAACTTCAATAATTTTTCCATTTATCTTGATTTCATTTAACTGGTCCAGTGGTGAGGATATTTGTTTTCTTTACATTGAGGTGCACCCAATACCGAAGGCTGTGGTCTTTGATTTTCATCAGTATTTTAAGTCCTCTTTGCAAGCAAGGTTGTATCAGCTGTATATTGCAGCTTGTTGATGACTCTTACTCCCATCCTGATGCCACATTCTTCTTCATACAATCCAGCTTCTCAAATTATTTGTTCAGTGTACAGACTGGATAAATATGGTGAAAGAATACAACCCTGGTACACACTTTTCCTAATTTTGAGCCATTCAGTGTTTCCTTGTTCTTTTCAAGTAACTGCCTCTTGGTCTATGAAGAGATTCCTCAGGAGCACAATTAAATATTCCGGACTACTCATTTTCCACAATGTTGTCCAATGTTGTCCATAGCTTGTCTTGATCCACAAAATCAAAAGCCTTTGCATAGTCAGTAAAGCACAGGTAAACATCTTTCTGATATTCATTGCTTTCAACCAAGAGTCACCTAACATCAGCAATGATATCCCCCATTCTATGACTTCTTCTGAACCCAACTTGACTCTCTGGCAGTGTACTGCCAGCTGTTTTTAAATTAACTTTAACAAAATTCTACGTGCATGCAATATTAATGATATTATCTGATTATTTCCACATTTTATTGGGTCACCTGTCTTTGGAATGGGCACAAATATGGATCTTTTCCAGTCAATTGCCCAGGTAGCTGTCTTCTGAATTTTTTTGCATAGATGAGTGAGTGCCTCCAGTGCCACATCAGTTTGTTGAAGTATTTCAATTTGTATTCCATTGGTTCCTAGTGCCTTGTTCTTCGCCAACACTTTCAACACACCTTGGACTTCTTCCATCAGTATAATTGGTTCTTGATCATATATTACCTCTTGAAATGGTTGAACATCAACCACTTTTTAAATTTATTTTGTACAATGGATCTGTATTTTTCTTCCATCTTTTTTTTTTAAGTTTTTATTATGAGGTTTACATGGGAGAACATCAGCTTTAACTTATCCTATCATATTTCGTTTCATTGCAATGATTACAATAACCTCCATGCATCATCAAATAACCCCAAAGGGTACATCACACAGCCCTGACCCTTGGCTGCCAGCACACAGCCCTTTTCCCTCCCTGAGTCCAGTGTCCCCAGCCGCTCTATCTGTCCACATCATCATCTCTTCCTCCATCCCTGGCGTTACTGCCTCTCTGGGTAGGGTCCTGCTCTTGGTTGTTATCACTTGATAGTCCCAGGGACCTCCGCTCCTAGGCTGCAAACTCAATCACTCTCCTTCTTTTGTCAAACAGCATCTATCCCTATATTTCCTAGCCTCACAGTCATTTATTTATTCACTATTGTACCACAAGAGTCTTATCTCCATTTCCTTTTGTCAGCCCGGTCCCAATGGTCTTTCATCTTCTTTTGATACTTTCTGCATCATTCAATATTTTCCCCATAGAATCCTTCAATATTGCAAGTTGAGGTTTAAAGCCCGTGGGAGTAAAGCCTGCAGGACTTTCATGTGCTAATAGGCACAACTCAAAATGAAGAGAAACAGCTGTAAACATCCACTAATAATCAGAATATGGAATGTATGAAGTATGAATCTAGGAAAATTAGAAATTATTAAAAATGAAATAGAATGCATAAACATCAATATCTTAGGCATTAGTGAGCTGAAATGGACTGGTATTGGCCATTTTGAGTCTGACAAACACATGGTTTACTATGCCGGGAATGACAAATTAAAAGGAATGGTGTTACAGTCATTGTCAAAAAGAACATATCCAGATCAGTCAGTCATGAGGTACAATGCTGTCTATGATAGGATAATATCCATGCACCTACAGGGAAGACTAGTTAATACCACTATAATTCAAATTTGTGCACCAATCACTAAAGTCAATGAAAATAAAATAGAATAATCCTACCAACTTCTTAAATCTGAAATTGATCAAACATGCAATCAAGATGTATTGATCATTACTGGTGATTGGAATGCATAGGTTGGAAACAAAGAGGAAGAATCAGTAGTTGGAAAATATGGCCTTGGTGATAGAAATGATACTGAAGATTGCATGATTGAATTCTGCAAAACTAATGATTTATTCATTTCAAATACCTTCTTTAGACAGTATATAAGATGATTATACACATGGACCTTCACAAGTTGGTGAGTCAAATAGACTACAATTGTGGAAACAGACAGTGGAAAAACTTCATATCATCAGCCAAAACAAGGCTAGGGGTAGATTGTGGAACAGACCATCAGTTGCTCAAATGCAAATTCAAACTGAAGCTGAAGAAAATGAAAACAAGTCCACAAGAGCCAAAATATGACCTTGAATATATCCCAACTGAATTTAGAGATCATCTGAAGAACAGATTTAATACATTAAACACAAAAGACCGAAGACCAGAAGAGTTGTGGGATGACATCAAGAACATCATAAATGCAGAAAGCAAAAAGTCATTAAGAAGACAAGAAAGAAGGAAAAGATCAAAATGGATGTCAGAAGAGACTCTGAAACTTGATCTCCAGCATAGAGAGATTAAAGTAATTGGAAGAAATGAGGAGGTACAAGAGCCGAACAGAAAATGTCAAAAGTCAGCTTGAGAAGACAGAGTCAAATACACAACAAAATGTGCAAAGATCTGGAGTCAGAAAACCAAAAGGAAAGAACATGCTCAGTATTTCTTAAGCTGAAGAAGAAATTCAAGCCTCGACTTCTGTTATTGAAGGATTCTCTGAAATTATTGAATGATGCAAAAGAAAGTGGAAGGACTATACAGAGTCACTGTACTAAAAGGAAATTATTATTGTTCAACTGTTTCAAGTGGTAGCATATGATCTAGAGCCAATGGTACTGAAGGAAGAAATCCAAGGTGCATTGAAGGAATTGGCAAAGAACAAGACACCAGGAATTGATGGAACAGGAGTTGAAGAAATCTTTCAAGAAATTGATGCAGTACAGGAGGCACTCACTCATCTCTGCCAAGAAATTTGGAAGACAACTTTCTGGCCAACTGATTGGAAGAGTTCATATTTGTGCCCATTCCAAAGACAGGTGACACTACAGAATGCGGGAATCATCAAACAATCTCTTTGATATCCCATGCGAGTAAAGTTTTACTAAAGGTAATACAGACATGGCTGCAAGCATACACTGACAGAGAACTTCCAGAGGTGCAAGCCAGATTCAGAAGAGGACGTGGAATGAGGGATATCATTGTTGATACCTGATGGATCTTGGCTGAAAGCAGAGAATACAAGAAAGATGTTTACCGGTGCTTCATTGACTACGCAAAGGCTTTCGATTGTGTGGATCATGACAAGCTATGGACAACAATTGCGGAGCATGAGTATTCCTGAACGCTTAATTGTGCTTAAGAGGAATCTGTATATTGAGTAAGCTTACTGTACTACGGGACTCCTGGTGTGGTGCTGTAGGATAAGAACTGGACTGTGGACCACAAGATTGGCAGTTCAAACCCACCAACTGCTTCTCAGAAACCCTATACAGGGTTGTTACGAGTTGGAACCGATTCGAAGGCACTTAACAACAACCACAACTGTTCCACAATCAGTTAGTGCTTTCTCCTCTTAGATGTAAAGAAACATTCTTCAAAAGTATATCTGTGAGACAGGATGTCGTGGCAAGCCTGTTTCCCCCACCCTCAGGTTTGGTATCAGAAATATATCTGCCTCTTTCTAAAGTTACAAAGTGTATGTTTGTCTGCAGCCCAATTAAGTTAAACATGAAGCAGAAAGGGGGGGAAAACAACAACCCAATATCCTTAAACAATATTTCTATTCTGTTGGAAATTAGTTTCAATTCCAAACAGGCATAGGTATTTCAAGAAGTGAGGGTGTGGATGGGACAGGTACATTCAGCATACATTCAGGTAGAAGTGTAGTTGCCCTGGGAATCATCCCTGTATCATCTATGAAGTGGAAGAGCTGGATCATATGATCATAGGATCATATGGATGAGCTGAGGTCCCACAGAATGAAATGCTGCCTGGATCCTCATGAGCAGTTGTTGATCTGACAGTGTTTTCTTTGTAACCCACAGGGTTTTTATTAGCTGATTTTTTTTTAAGAAGACTGTTCTGATTTTCTTACTACTGCATCTTAGTCTGTATACTCCCTGAAAGCTTCCCAGCATCATAGCAACAGAAAAGTCACTACAGTACAACAAACTGTCACATGGTGGTCGTGCATGAGATGCACTGGCAAGAAATTGAACGTAGGCAAGAATTCTACCTCTGAGCCACTCACAGGTTTTAGTTGTTGCTGGTTGCTATCGAGTCAGTTCTGATTCATGGCAACCCTGTAGAGGTCTTCTGAGAGTGGCTGGTGGTTTTGAACTGTCGACCTTACTATAAGCAGTCCGGTATTTATCCTACAGCACCACACTAGGGCTTTATTAGTTAGACTTTATTGAATCTTTCATTTTTAACATGAATGTTTTTCTTTCGTAAAATGTATCTTGGCTAGCAAGTATAATAAATATTTGGTTAATTGTTTGCCTTCCCGATTAGAATACAAACTTTGTGGCAACTGTGTTCTTCATCAGTGTTCTTTAGGGTCTGGCATTATAGTAGATGCTCAATATATATTTGATAGAAAACATATGGGAAGTCGGAAAGAAATGAAATGAGTCCAGGGCTATAGAAATGGAAGGAAAAAGTCAATCATGGCCTCTTTAGACCAGTTTCAATACCTGTTGTTATGACTATGGAGTTCTGGTGTGGGGCTGTGGAATGAAGCTCTGGACCTCAAGTTTGATTTGAACCACAAGGTCGGTGGTTCAAACTCACCAGCTACTCCTTGGAAGCCCAATACAGGGTTACTATGAGCCAGAATTGACTTGACACAGCACTTAACAACAATAACAACAATTATGACTATGATCCTTGGTGGAGCAATGGTTAAAGTGCTCAATGACTAACCCAATGCTCTGTGATTCTAACCCGTGGAAGAAAGATGTGGGTGGCCGTCTTCTTCTGTAAAGATGTACAGTCCCAGAAACCCTGTGGGGCATATTATGAATCAGAACTGATTCAGTGACAGTAGGAATTATGACTGTTACTGGTGCGGAAACCATTTACAACCATTTCGATAAGTAGAAGAGCTGCTTGCCAAGGAGAGTGCCTTTTTATGTGGGTTCAATTAAGAAAATGGAAATGAAGTTCTGAATATATAGTCACTGGTTATTCTACGTAAGTAAATTTCCGGGCTTCTGTTTATCTGTTAAGAAAGCTTACCACACCTTAGTTTGTAATTTAGTTATTTCTTCTACCACACCGTCCAGGACTGAGTCTCTGATTACCAACCAAGAGTAGCAACACTTGATTCCGATTCAGGACGGAATTTCATATGAAAAACTTGAGTCAGATATATTGGGTCAAACTCTGGTTGATCATAAACTTGTTTGACACAAAATAAAGTCTCACCCCTTTCCTGTCATGACTCTTTTTTGGCCATCCCTACAGCTCTGGTAAGGAGCTCTGCTAGTGTAGTGGTTACGAATTGTGCTGCTAATCTCACGGTGAGCAGTTCAAAACTACCAGCAGTTCCACAGGAGAAAGATGAGGCTTTCTGCTTCCTTAAAGATTTACAGCCTCGGAAACCCTGTACAGGGTCGCTATGAGTTGGAACCGACTCCACTGCATATAACAACAACAACAACAACTCTAGTAGCGTAGTGTTTATGAGTTGGGCTGCTAACCTCAAGGTGAGCAGTTCAAAATTACCAGTCATTCCTCAAGAGAAAAACGAGGCTTTCTGCTCCCGTAAAGATTACAGCCTTGGAAAACCCATGAGTCAGTTTTGATGATACCGTCTCTCCCTAAATTAGGATTATATCTTTTTAATCCCTTGAATTTTGGGGACACTGATACATATCATGAATATAAATGCATTCTGTTCAGTGTGTGATTAAAACTTCAAAGGTATGCATTATTTTATTTCGCAGTAAATGTATCTTAACTGAGCACAGTGACTCCGCAGGGTAAACACAGGACAGTTCAAACCCACCGGAGAAAGATGAGGTTTTCTGCTCCCTCAGAGATTTCTTTTGAAAGCTTGTTGTTGTTGTTGTGAAGTGCCGTCGAGTCTGTTCCGACCCATAGTGACCCTGTATAGGGTTTCCAAAGAGTGACTGGTAAGCTTAAACCACCGACCTTGTAGTTCAAACGGCTTTGCAGTCTGGCACATTAAACCACAGCACCACACCAGGACTCCTTTAAAAGTTTAGGAAATCCTATACGGGGTTGCTAATAGTGGTAACAGAATTGAGGGCACTTAACAACTCTGGTAGCGTAGTGGTTACGAATCGGGCTGTGAACCGGAAGGTCAGCAGTTCGAAACTACCAGCTGCTCCGAGGGAGAAAGATGAGGCGATCTGCTCCCGTAAAGATTTACAGCCTCGGAAACCCTATTCAGGGTCGCTATGGGTCGAAACTGACTCGACGGCACTTAACAACAACAACAACAAAAGGAGCTCTGGTAGCGTAGTGGTTACGAATTGGTCTGCAAACCGTAAGGTCAGCAGTTCGAAACTACCAGCCTCTCCGCGGGAGAAAGATGAGGCGTTCTGCTCCCATAAAGATTTACAGCCTTGGAAACCCTGTATAGGGTCGCTATGGGTCGGAACTGACTCGACAGCACTTAACAACAACAATAATAACAACAATATGGAGTCCTGGTGTGGTGCTGTGGGCTAATGTTTCAGACTGCAAAGTCGTTTGAACTACAAGATTGATGGTTCAAGCTCACCAGCTGCTCCTTGGAAATCCTATACAGGGTCGCGATGGGTCGGAATCGACTTGACGGCAGTTAACAACAACAAACAACAATATGGTAACTGACTTTTGCTTTATCTTCTTTGTTCAAGAGCATTTGACAATTTGCCAATTTCACTGTGTGTTCACAAAAGCTAGCCAACATCGCTCCTTCTCCAATATACACTTCCCAAAACGCTGTTCTGCTAGGTCAGTCTGCTTGTCTGTTTTTGAGTTGGTGATTGTCAAACTGAGGTGATTTGAAAGTCCTTGGAAGAATCCCAGTCTCAAAGGACCTTACTAGTTCAGATGCCAAAAATTCTGATTATAGAAATTCTTTTTCAGGAGAGTCCTTCCTTTGGATTAAAATAGTACTTTCCCCAGAGTCCTGTATTTAAGATTCAAGTGAAAGGGGCAGGCACATGAATCACCTTTATGAGAATGTTGTCTCCGGAAGATTATTTGGGGGGGATTCAGGTAAGGGCCAGGGGAAGTCTGAAAACACTTGTGAACTTGAGGAGGAGGAGGAATCTGAAATCCAGGGCCAGGGAAATGGGAGAGCACAAACCTTTTTATTCGCTGCTGGGGTTTGATGGTGGTGGTGGTTACGTGCCGTGGAGTCGGTTCCGACTCATAAGGGGACTGATAATTTTCAGATTCTAAAATTTACCATCTCGTGCTCACTGACTCTTATTTTCATGCTCCCTGGTCACCACCATTCAGTCTCCTTCAAGCTCTCTTTTCCTCTGCAGCACCCTCTCCTCCCAGGCCCCGAACTCTTCAGTAGGGTGCCGACAACGCCGCCGACGAACCGAATCTCCTTCACGCCGCGCTGATCACACCGTGCTGCGTTTTCCACGCTTCCCACGGAGCTCCCTCCGGCGAATTATACAGAATGTTCCTCTACCGTTTAAGAAAACGCTTACTAACCCACCCTCAATTGTCGCCCTCTAGCTTTCCGCCCCCTGCCCGAGATTTTTAGTCACTTCTGCATAAATAATAAGAACCAAGGCTAAGAACCTGAAAGAAACAACCGCTGATCAACCCCACTTGCTTTTTTCCCTGTCTATGAAAAGCACTCTTATTCCAGGGAGGAAGCTCAGCGTCCTGCGGTCAGATCTCGATTGACACACGCCCAAGGCACTGCCCCCTCGTCCGGCCGCTAGTTCTGTCACTTTGCACCGCCTCCGCCTCTCTCCCGCTCCTGGGCCTCACCACTCCCCTTGCCCGCGGACCCCATTGCCCCGCCTACGGTCCGCTCCACCGCCGCATCTATTGGTGCAGGTCAGAGTCATAGGGCGTCCATTGGACAGGTAGGAAGTCACTCGCTCATCGCACTCCGCCTCTCTCAGGCTTGCGGGGAAACTTCCTTATTATTGTGACGCCGAATCGAGAAACCTCAAACCCGGTCAGAGGGGCTGTCACTGCCGGAATTTGAAGCGGAGATTCGGCGGCCGAGGTGCGTGGGGGCGGGGACCGAGGTTCCAGGGCGGACGCGACCGCGTTGCTGCAGTAGCGCGGCCGCGGCGTTCTGTTGGGCAAGGCTGTCAGCGCGCGGCTCCCCGAGGGGCGGCGGCGGCGGCAGCGGCGGCTGCAGGGCGCGTTTTGTGATGACTTGGGGCAGGTCGCGTGGACGGTGGGTCCGGCGCGCGGGGCAGTCAAGGTGCGGCGCCTGCAGGGTACGGGATCGGCTGGCAGGGCTGCTTCGGGGAAACCCTCTGACCGCGCGTCCCCCTCCCAAAGCATTTTCAGGGCTCGCTTAATTTCCAAAAAGATTCCCTGCACCGAGAAAGGCCGGAAGCAGCCTTTTAAAAAGGGAGCGCCCACCTCCCTGCCTCGCCAGCCCGCAGACCTGGGGGAATTGGGATGCAAAAAGTAAAAAAGAGGACCCTCCCCTTTCTCTTCGCCCATCCCCATTTAAATTTGAGGATAGGCGAGGATCCGGGAGGCGACACTATAGCGGTGCAGAGGGCAAACGTTTCCACGTGAAATGGGAGCCGGGCCTCAGCGTTTGGGGGGAGCCGGTAGTTTGCGCTGAGGACGCAGAGCTGGCGCCCGCGATGACAGCCCCGGGAGGTCTGCGGCGGTGGCCACCACCCACCTAGCGGAGGCCAGGCCGGGCTCTCCAGGTGGAGCCGTCCTTCGGGGCGGTGTCAGGGACTGGGAGAGTTAATGTGTGTGGGTGAAGGTGGGACTTGAGTCATCTGTAAAATGTGTGGAGTGGGCAAACCAGGACAACCAGACAGAAGAGCATGTGTAACCGGAAACGAACGAGCCTGGGGAGTGCTGTCGAGACAGTACTAAGGCAACTGTGCATTAATGCTGTGTATGCAACGTAGGCTCTAGGGAGTATGGATTTGAACTTTGCTTTTGGTATATTACAGTTTCTATCTGTTTTCTTACTGCATTTTACTCACTCTTTTAAATCAGTCCCATTACCTTTAGTTCATAGCTTAGCCCTCCATGATCCAGCTTTGCAGTCATTACAAACATGCTTTGAGAAAGACGATTCAAGAACGCTCTTCCGTTTGTGTGTCTGGATTGGCCCCTTCCACTAATTGGAAGATAACCTTTCATTTGATGATTGATGTCCTTGAGTGGACTGCTTTTAAACTCTAGACTGGGAAGAAAAATGTCAAATAAAATGAGTCCTGGTATGGCACTGTGGGCTAATGCGCCAGACTGTAAAGCCGTTTGAACTGCCAGGTCGGAGATTCAAGCTCACCTGCTGCTCCTTGGAAACCTTATACGGGATTGCTATGGGTCAGAACTGACTCTATGGCACATAACAACAAAATGAGGATTAACAGCTTTACAGTGACTCTGGAGAGAGAAGGGGTCATATTTTAGTAGGCAGATTACTGTGAAGCTTTTTCCTTTTGTACTTTTCTTTACTCTGCCTGGGATGGTGGTGGTATTGTAAAATCAGAAGGAGGGAGTAGTACTCTTTATAAAAGCAAATAACACAAATTACATATTGCACATCATTATCTGACCCTGTAGAGACTAGGAGCCCTGGTGTGGCACTGTGAATTAATGCACTGGACTGCAAAGTCATTTTGAACTTTAAAGTGGGCTTGAACCGCTTCGTCGGCAGTTCATGGTCACCAGCCACTCCTCAGAAACCCTATGGGTCAGAAACGACTCGATGGCACTTAGAACATAGAGACTAGGAGCCTGCTGGAGATACTAAAATGCAGGAATCAAGGAGAAACTGTAGAATTCTCTGGCAAAACCAAACCACTCCTTTGGCGGGAGGGTGGGGGAGAAACCTGGTTGCCCAATCCAGCTCTAATTTTTCAGTTGGATTTAAAACAAATAAAATAAAACACAAAGATTCACAATGTTATAAATGGTGTGTTTGAAGCCATTGGTTTCAAATTTGTCCCTCAGCATTTCATTCTGAGGGACAAATTTATCTAAATTTTTAAAGATGTGCATAGCCAATTAATTTTTTTGAAATATAAAGAGAGTATCCCTCCCTTATTCGGATTGAAAGGGACTTTTCTACATAAGGAGGTAGAAATAAAGTTGTGATGATATTATCTTAAAATTATTCAGGACTTTTTCTTTCGAGAAACTGCAAGGTCAGTGGTTCAAACCCAGCAGCTGCCTCTAGGAGAAAGATGAGGCTGTCTCTGTCTGTTAAGGTTTAGTCTCAAAAACCTTAAGGAGTGGTTATACTCTGTCCGATAGTGTAACTGTGAGTTGGATCAACTTGATGGTTCTGGGTGTAGGATTGCTATGAGTTGGAATCTATTTACGCTCACTTCACAACAAAGATACTTAGATAGTATCCTCTTGTTCTGCACATTAAGAGGCTGTGGTGAAGGGGACCGAAATTTTAACAATTGTGACAAAATCAGCTATAGCATGTGTACTACATGGAAAAATCAAGGAAAATAGCCAAAATCAAATTATTTTTTAAGGCTTTCTGTCTTTTTAAGTTAAATGAGAGCATTAACAATAACTTTAATTTTACTCCTTCCTATCAAATGCCAGGGAGTCCTGGTGTGGCACTGTGGGTTAATGCAGCAGACTGCAAAGCCCTTTGAATTGCAAAGTCAGTGGTTCATACTCACCAGCCACTCCTCAGAAACCCTATACAGGGTCGCTATGGGTCGGAACCGACTCGATTGCACTTAACAGCAACCACAACAAATGTCAGGAATTTTATAAGGTTATATCCATGCCTGTGAGCCTTGGTGTGGCACTGTAGGTTAAGCTCTGGACTGGTAACCAAACGATGGATGGTTCAAGCCCACCAGCTGCTCTCAGAAACCCAATACAGGGTCACGGTGGGTGGGAACTGACTTGATGGCACACAGCAACAGCAGCAATCCATGCCTAGGACTAATTTTTAAAGGGGATGTCTGCATAATTGGCTTTGTTGCTTGTTAAGTGCCGTGGAGTCGGTTCCGACTCATAACGACCCTGCACAGGGTTTCCGAGGCTGTAAATCTTTATGGGAGCAGAATGCCTCATCTTTCTCCCGTGGAACCACTGGTAGTTTCGAACTGCTGACCTTTGGGTTCACAGCCCAATTCGTAACCACTACGCTACCAGAGCTCCTTGCATAATTGGCTAGAGAGTACCTTATTTGTATTTAATCTAACACCAGTCTTGAGTTACAGTGCTTGAGAGAATATTCAAACGAATACTTGCAAGATATTCTTATTTTCAGAAATGTGCTTCCTTTTTTCCCCAACAATATGAAAGCACTTTACAGAATTAAGTGTGAATATTAATTTTATTTCTTTAACTTTCAGATTTTATAAACTGAGGTGGAGCAGTTCTAGCTTCTAATCCCAATGCCAAGTGTGTGACCCGTGGTGAGTTATTTAATTTCTCTGAACCTGTTTAGTCATCTTGTAAATGGAATATCTAACAGGATTGACAAGAGGATTATATAAGATAATATGTACGAAGTAATGGGACTAGCATAGTTGTCTGGAGAAAGCTTTTAATACCTTCCTTTAGCATTAATGTTGAGGACAGGGTGACCCCAGCAGGTAAGAAACCTGGTTTCTGGTATCTTCTTTAACTAAGTACTTCCCAGAGGACCCCTGAAGGCTTCAGTTGCCATTCAAATGAGGTTAAGTATGTAAACCTTTGCCTAGAGGTGTTGGGGAAAAGTGACAAAAAACAAAATCTGTTTTACAACCTAGAAAACCTCTCTACAAATATGGAAGAGAAAGAAAGTTTTAATATTGAATAAGCATCAAACCAAAATGTGCTACACGTTACATGTTACAGGCTGTCTGCTCAAGAGACTGCAAATATAGAAAGGAATCAAAGATAGTGGATCCAACCCATTAAATTCATGTTTTCATGAATTATTGTTGTTAGTTGAATCAGATTTACGATGACCTCATGGAGTTCTGGTGTGACGCTGTGGGCTAATGTGTCACACTGCAAAGTCATTTGAACTGCAAGGTCGGTGGTTCAAGTTCATCAACTGCTCCATGGAAACTCTATATAGGGTTGTTATGGGTCGGGATCGACTCGATGGCACGTCACAACAACATGTGTGCAGAGTAGAAATACTCTAAAAGGTTTTCGAGGCTGTGACCTTTTATTAAAGTAAAGAAAATGAAAACATTATCTTTTGTTTGGGTGAATGTTCACAAAGTGGATTAGTTTCCCATTCAACAGTTTATATATGTTTTGCTTTGTGACATTAGCTGTAACCCACTCAATTAACTCTTACCATTTCCTCCTTGGATTTTCGGTTCTGTTTGTCCTTCTTTCCTGCACCTTTCTGTCTTCTCAACCAACAAAACCCAAAGCTTTTGATGTCGAGTCAACTGAGACTCTTGGCAACCCCATGTGTTAGAGAGTAGGTTTTCCTACTTTACTGTGGTAATGTAGAATAAGCACTCGACTTCAAGGTCAGTTTGAACTATAAGGTGGGCTGTTCAAACTCACCAGCCACTCCTTGGAAACCCTACATAGGGCTGCTATGAGTCCAAACCAACCTAATGGCACTTGACAACTGCAACAACAGTCTTCATGGAGCAGATTGCCAGATTTTTCTTCTGCTGTATGGGTTCAAACTGCCAACGTTTAGGCTAGCAGTCAAGTACAGTAAAATAGTGATAAGTGGCATTTGACTATTTATATTAAAATTCGAAATAAAAAAGTACATAAAATTGAAATTCCAATCTCTCATTTAACAAGTATCCAGATTTCCATCATGCAGTAGTGGTTCCTAAGCTTATCCCTATTTTAAATGAGATTAAAAGTCCTACCTGAGTATTGCTTGGCTTTCAGTGACATTCAAAATAGAGGGAAAAGATGAGGTGCTATGCTGCTATGTACATGGTTTGGGAATTGTAGCTTGTCTTCCAGTAGGACTGGTCAAAAGAAATGTAACTACCTCCCTTTCCCTTCAGACATTATAAAAGAAAATGCAGGCAAAAAATTTTTCTAGCAACCCCAGATTTCCTTCATGAAAGTTACAACAGATGGTGTAGTGCTGCCTTGCTGTAGTGCAGATTTGGCAGAATATAGCTAATGCTTATCACAGTGCAAAAAAGGGAGTCATGTCCCCCAGCCTCTTTTGGGAGCCATCCTGCCTCCTGAGGGCTCACTTAAAGACACTAGAAGTAGGCCTAATAGCAACAGAACCCAAAAGCTCAACCCCACAGCCATTGAGTCGATTCTGGTTCATAGCAACTCCATATGGGAATTCTAAGATTATAAATCTTTATATGAGCTGACAGACTTATCTTTTTCCTGTAGAGTAGCTGGTGGGTTTGAATTGCCAACCCTTGTGTTAAAGAGTTGTTTTTGTTAAGTGCCGTCGAGTCGATTCTGATCCATAGCGACCCTATATAAAGTTTCTGAGGAGCAGCTGGTGAGCTTGAACTGCCGACCTTGCAGTTCAAATGACTTTGCAATCTAGCGCATTAACCCACAGTGCCTCATCAGGACTCCGTGTTAAAGGATAGAAGTACTCGATCATTTTTTCTTGGCTGAAATCTTTACAGAAGCAGATTGCCAGGCCTTTCTTCTGTTGTTCTTTTAGGTGGGTTTGAACAAACTGGGTTTGGACTAATAGTTGAATGCAAACCTAACAACGACTGTGGCATTTATTGGTCACTTATTTGACTATATGCCAAGTACTGGGCTGAGCACTTTCACCTGTACACTCTCCTTATCCTTACAACAACTTTATTCTTCTGTCCATTATAGAGAGCAGGAAACAGGCTGAGAGTGGTTAAACATCCTCCCCAAAGTTTCACAGCTTCTTGATGTTAAATGCCGTCTAGTCGAATCCGACTCATAGCGACCCTGTATAGGGTTTCCAAAGAGCAGCTGGTGAGCTTGAACCACTGACCTTACAATTCAAATGACTTTGCAGTCTGACGCATTAGCCCACAGCGCCACGGTTTCACAGCTAGTATGTAATAAATTCAGGACTTGAATCTCTCTTCCTTTTGACCCCTAAGCCTTGCTAAGATGATCCTGTATCTTTTCCCAAGAGCAGGTGAGAACACAGACTGGGACTGGGGAAAGTGCTGAGTGTGACATGAGGACATCACCTATCCTTTTGCTTTGTGGTGGGGGAATGCGGGGCAGGAAATGGAGGGGCTGGCATGGAGGTGGTGTGGAGCAGCTGAGGGTGGCTGGTGCAGGCACTGAGTCCAGGGAGCTGCAGTGCAGTCCTGTGTTCTGCAGTGGTTTTCATAACTGTGTTTTTTTGTGTGTTTTGAAGAGAAATAAAAATACTACTCTTCTAGGAGCAAGGGAGAGATGGTGAGTGAGGAAAAGTGGGTGGGAGGACCAGGAGAATCAAAATGTCCAGCGATGCCAAACATTGCTGAGGCTGGGTTTATCAGATTTGGGTGGTTTATTTTGTTTTATTTTCCACCCAGAGAGTACTTTTAAGTGAAAGCTGTATTAATGGCTGGCTTCTCTTGAATGCACTGAATTTCTCCTCTAAAAGCTAGATGATTCTATTGTCTTCTGCTGTAGTTTTGGCTGAACATCATGATGACCTAGATTGTTTCTCAAATTTGGGTTGATATTCCATTCATAGGAGAATCCATTCATATTATCTGTGGTTGTTAACTTAGTGACTTCCCTTGTTGTTAAGTGCTGTCAAATAGGATGCGACCCATAGAGACCTGTACAGAATTTCCAAGGAGCAGCTAGTGAGCTTGAACCACCGACTTTGCAGTTCAAAACGACTGCAGTCCAACACATTAATCCACAGTGCCATACCAGGACTCCCACCTTCCCTTAGAAAGCAGGTTTTAATTGACAATTTAAAGATGCCATTTTTATTACTTATGTGGGAAAGCTATCTGAATTTCTTTTAATACACCTTTTTATTTTATTTTAAAAACTTTTTATTGTGAATTGAGTGAAGATTTACAGACAAGATCATCAGGTTTACATTCAACAAACCATACATTTGTCTCATCTCAATGATTATAATTCCCTACTTACAACAACTATTATCCTTCTTCCTCCCTGAGGCTCCCCATTTACATATTATATTTCACAAATGAAAAAAGCAAAAATATTTGATGTATACATACAAAACGAAAAATATACATTCATTTAAATGTCCAAAGGGCACATTCTGAAAGCCAGCCTCCTGCCCGCAGGCAAACAGCTATTCTCAGTCCATGGGCCTAGAGATTGTAGCTACTCTATTTCTCCATGCCACTGCCTCCATCACCATCTCTGCTGCTGACACTTTTCTGGGTAGGATCTCACGCTCCACCCATACTTGTCTTTCTTAATGGCCCTGGGATCATCTCTTCCTGAATGAAAGATGAACTGCTCCCCTCCTTTTAATTACACATGTTCTACAATATAGTTGTGACAATCACAATTACTCCTGCTACTAATTACTCATAATTGAATCATAAAATCCTAATACCATCATCCCTCACCTCCTTTCACCAGATCCATCTATGAAAGAAGGAAACCATTTAGTGGGGATTCTACCTTACCCCCATCATTCTGAAACTAAACACACTCATTAAAGCTTGTAAGCCAGCCATTTCATGCCTTTATAGTTTATTGTCTTTTTTATAAATGTTTCAACTAGTTAATCAGGGATGGTGCCATACCTCAGCCTACTTACTCAGGATTGCCCAACTGTATCATGTTTTTGGGTACCAAAAGCTAAGTTTGGCTGTAGCATCGAGAGTTCAGCCGACTCTCAAGGACTGACTCAGGCTAAACATATTTACAAAAAGCTTGTAGACCCAGGATTCCAAATAATCATGAGAAGCAGAAATCTCAAGGTTTGGATGCTTTGGTAAGATGGGTAGTGCATTCTTTTCTATAATAGGATTTACCTTGGAAATCAAGTTATATAAGTTGGCTTGTTAAACATGGTAGTATCTGTGCAAGGTAAATGTAATGACGTGTGTTGTGCAGTTGATCCATCCTTCTTTACTCTTGGGAAAGAATTACTGAGTAGATCAGTAATTTGACTCATAAGGATAACTTTTCTCTCTGAAGGGGTTACAAGCAGATTGGGAAGTCCTTACCCTTTGGTTGTCCATTTTTGAGTGAGGCTCCTTATTGTTGTGTAATCATGGTCAACAGACTTAGGTTTCCATCCAGGCTCAGCAACCACCTGGCCAATTTCACTTTCCTTTTTTGTTGTTGTTTCACTTTCTTTATCTGTTAATTAGAAATATTAATAGTAATATGAACCTCATAGAAGATTGAAGGAGTTAATATCTGAAACCTAGAAAAGTGTCAGATCTAATGGAAGCTCAAAATTAGTCTTACCTGTTACTATTAATATTATTAGTTGGGAGTTTTCTTAAATCATAGTTGAGAAAACCTCAAGTCAAATAAGCATATACAAACAAAAAAGGGATTTAGTAGACTATTAGTTAGAAAGAGTGAAGATGGTAGGTAGTACTCGCACCAGGTAAGAGGGAATGCAAGGCTCAGTCAGCATCGCTGGGCCTCATTCTTTCTCTTGCCTGTGTTAGTCTATATAGATGGTAGTTTTATAATCTTTTATGGGTGCCTTCCATTTGCCAGGGAAGGTAGCTTCCAACAACCTCATGATACTTCAGAGACAAAAGACCGTTTTTCCTCATATCTCCATGGAATGTTCTGGGGAAGGACTCTGACCCAGTTGGGAGTGTGAGCCTATCCCTGTATCATTCACTGTACCTGAGGTTCTCTGATAGCCTCAATCAGGTGCTTACAGGCGGTGTTCTCGGACCTTGTGACCAGATAAAAGGGTGACCTGGGAGAAGTATTGGACAGACAAAAACAGTAGATAACACACTTGAGGAACTAATTAAAAGAAAAACAAAGCACACAACTAATCTTCATTCTTCAGAAAAATTGCACTAGAGTTCATCTTTCTTTTATAGTAAGTTCACTCTAGTTATGTTCTCATCTCATCTCTCTCCCCTGCCCTTTTAATTGATGAGTAGTATTTTACTGTATGGAGTCCTGGTGTGGTGCTGTGGGCTAATGCATCAGACTGCAAATTCATTTGAACTGCAAGGTCGGTGGTTCAAGCTCACCACCTTTTCCTTGGAAACCCTATACAGGGTCGCTATCAACTCAATGGCACTTAACAACAACAACAACATTTTATGTATGAATATATCACAATCTTTTTTTCTCCTGTTGACGGGCATTTGAGTTGGTGGCCTTTTTTGTTAGTATAAAGAAAGCCAATGTGAACATTCATTTATAGATCTTTACTTGGGCTTACAGTCATGGTTCCTTGATACCATATTTTTAGACACATTGGATAAACTTAGATGCTAAAGTTGTTGTTAAGTGCTGTTGAGTCGGTTCCAACCCATAAAGACCCTAGATAGGATTTCCAAGGAGCAGCTGGTGAGCTTGAAAGGCTAGTCTTGGAGTTCAGACCAACTTTCCAGTCTGTAGCATTAACCTGCAGTACCACACCAGGACTCCTGGCTGCTAATGTAGATGATGTAATTCTATAGCTAGCTACCTAATCTCATGAATTTACTATTAATTCTGACCAGTTTCACTTTCAGAAGGCTACTTTATTTTCATGTTTTCAGGACACTCTGTATATTGACTATATTCAGCAAGTATTTTTATTTGTATTCCTGGTCCCATGAGTGATATATGTCTAACTCCACTTCTGTGGTAGTATTGGTTATGGTTATGTGCCGTGGGGTCGGTTCTGACTCATTGTGACCCTGTACAGGGTTTTCAAGGCTGTAAATCTTTACGGGAGCAGAAAGCCTCATCTTTCTCCTGCAGAATAACTGGTAGTTTCGAACCGCTGATTTTAAGGTTTGCAGCCCGATTCGTAACCACTATGCTACCAGAGCTCCTTTGTGTGGTAGTATAGCCCTGTGGATAAGAGTATGGACTTTGATACCAGGCTTAGATTCATAGTCTGGTTCTACTCCTTCAGGCCTGACCTTGGTAATGCTTCTTAATCTCTCTTAGCCTAGCTTCTTTATCTGAAAGTGAGACTAAAAATAATACTTACGACGCAGGGTTGTTTGTTGTTAAGATGAAATGAGATAATGATCTCAAATGCTTAGTATAGTGTATTGTAAGTCCTGCATTGTTGCTTATAAAATTACTGCTTTGGGGAAATAAGCCAAACTCATGACACATTAAAAATGGAGAAAGAAAGAAATGAATGTGGACAGCAGCAATTGAGTTAATGGGGCAAATTAAATTATGACTAGATCATGTGATCTTGCTGGTCTGTTTTAAATATATATCCTAACCTCCCACTCAGCACTGCAATTTGTCTCTTCTCCCCTATCCCCATTCTTGCCACTGTATGGGAGTTTAAATTCTAAGCACTTGGTTTGCAGAAGGCTACAGTTTTTACAGTGGGAGACCTAACTTCATTGTGAATCTTGGTGTACATTCATCCTCCATTGAGCTCTTTCTGCAATGTAAAAAGCTTTACCATCAGCAGAGTGCATTTGAAAGTGGATTACTACAATGCCCCTAGCCAGCCTTGGGAGTACCACTTGCCCTCTCAGGGACTTGCCTAGGCAGGCCTTTAGTAGAAATTGGGGTGCCAGGGTCACATGATCATGATGTTTGAGGGCCCCAGAACCAATCCTCTATAAACTTTTCTGATCTGCTGATATGTATATATCCCAATCACAGTCCCTTTCTGCTTTCATAGTCCCAGCTCTGAATGTTATGAGTCTCTTCAATAATACTTTTCAATGACTGTCTCTTGCTTTTGTCTTCTATAATTAGCCACTTGGCTATGTATTCTTGGGACACCATTATGGATAGCTTCATGCTGATGGTCTCCTTCATCTGGATGGCTTGCCTTTGTCTTACCCCTGTCCTATTTAAGACTTAACAAAGGGGTGTCTATAAAATTGAATTTCGGCTTACTTTCCCCCTAGAACAAGGTTCATAGAAATGAATGAAAATTTTCTACTGGGGATTGGTTAATAAATTCAGCTGTGATGTGTTCTGCTCAGTGATATAACTCAAAGCAAGAGTTTGCCATTTCCATTAGAATCTTCCCTCTTTTCAGTCGCACGTAAATACTGCAATAGATCAGGTAAGACACCTTTGGATGTCTGCTATCTTTCCATAAAATTCTTATACTTTGACTTGTAGAACCTAGAACAGAGATTCTTCATGTGGGAACAATGACACATCTTTTTCCTTCAAAGTGGCTGGTGTGTTTGAATCACTGACATTTTAATTTGCAGCTGAATGCTTTAGCTACTGTGCCACAGGTCTTTTGTTTTTTTTATAAATGTTTTATTGTGAATTATGTGATAGTTTACATAGGAGAATATTAATTTTAAATTCATTCTATCGTATATCGTTTCATTGCCATGGTTATAATCCCCTCCATGCATCATTAAACAACCAAAGGGTATACCCTGCAAGCCTGTCCCCACCCTCGGTCATCAACACGCAGCCTCTCTCCCTCTCTGGATCTCAAGTCACCAGCTGCTCCATCTCTCCACATCATCATCTCTGCCTCCATCTCAGGAACTCAGGCATCACTGCTTCTCTGGGTAGGGTCCCGCTCTCCACTTTTCTCCATTGATGGTCCTAGGGACCCCTGTTCCTAGACTGAAAAGTTAATCACTCCTCTCCTTGCTATAAAATGTCTACCTTTACAACCCTCACCATCATCCTGATAACAGTTATTCACTATTGTATCACAAGAGACCTATCCACATTTCATTTTATCAGCCCCGCCTAGACAGATTGGATACTACTCACTGGAAATTCTACCTTCCTCCATGCCCTCTGGATCTAGGTTCCCTCTTGAAAGCTTGTAAGCCAGTCACTTCTTGCCTTTGTAGCCGCCACCCACCCCCCATTTTGGGTAGTCAATGTCCAAGTTGCCCATCTCTGTCTACTCTGTGTGGAGGGGGTGGGAATGATTCTTGCAGTAAGGATTTGTTTCCTCTTTTGAGCTACTGCATCCATAGGTCAAGCTCATCAAATTGTATCAGATTGCGCTTTTTTTCCTCTTCTTTCTTTTTCTGGTTGAGCTCTGATCATCCAGTCATTGAAGCCAGGTCAAGTGGGTATTATCTGTAAGTGTGGGTGTTCTTGCGCATATCCCCTCTCTTCTTATCAGCTGGATGCTTCACTCTCCACTCTAGTCCTCTGTGGCTGTATCACTGACTATGGGCCCAAGAGTCCCCAGGTCTTACCACACTGCTGGTCAACCAGGTCTTCACCCGGGTTCACAGAAGTCTATTGTACATTGTAGGGCTTAGCTCACCACTTCATTGCTGTTTTTCCCTCACTTCCCCTTATCGGTGTCGAGTGTGATCACCAATCAGAGCGTGTATTCCCATTGACTCTTAGTCTTGGAAGGAGGTTTGCACTCAGGGGACAAGACCACTTGCCTTGATGTTTCCTGGGCAAGCAAGTTGATTGTTCTTGTAATAACAGTCGGTCTGCCTATGTTGTTTTATATTTTT
>NW_006408627.1:9280996-9282166 GCF_000296735.1 Chrysochloris asiatica
TTGAGACCTGTCTAATTGTTCTCCCATCTGCTTTGTTCTTCCATTCCCCTCTCCCTACTTGTATATTGCCCCCTCCCCAGCACCCAAACTATGCTGTGTCTAATCCCTGCCATGTGCTCCACCTTCTCCTCCCTCCCTTCACCCACCTCCAACATCTCAACAATCAACAAAGGATCTCCCCTACCCCCCTTTAGTATGGGTTCTTTCCCTTAGTCTTTTATAGTAGTGGTTCTATGCAGTATTGCTTTGTTCTTCTTTTTTAAGTTTTTTTTTTGTGTGTGAATTGAGTGATAGTTTACATGGGAGAACATCAGCCTTACAGTCATCCCATCGTACTTCGTCTAATTGCAATGACTACAATCCCCTCCTCCATGCATTATTGTTCAACAGCATTTGTTTTCTTTTTTGGATGTACAACCATTCAAACAATGAAAGGTCATATCCTGCAAGCCCACTGCCTGGCCGCCAACACACAGCCCCTCTCCCTCCCTGAGTTCCCCCCAGCTGCTCCATCTCTCCACAGTTATCATCTCTCCCTCCATCTCTAGTGTAGCTGCTTCTCTGGATAGGGTCCCACACTCTGCTCTTCTCCCTTGATGGTTCCAGTGTCCTCACCTCCTGGACTGAAGATCAACCACTCCCATTGCTTTGTTACAAAATGTCTACCTTTACATTTGCAACATTCACAATCAGTCCTGATAGTAATTATTTACTATTGAACCACAAGAGTCTTATACCCATCTCCTTTCACCAGCCCCGTCTAGACGGGTTGGAAACCACTCAGTGGAGATTCTACCTTCCCCTGCACCTTCTGAAACTAGGCTTCCTCTTGAAAACTTGTAAGCGAGTCACTTTGGGCCTTTGGAGTTCCCCTTCCCCACATTTTGGGTAGCCAATGTCTGAGTTGCCCATCCCTGTCAACCCTGTGTACCGAGGGGGTGAGAATGATCCTTGTTGTACAGAGTTGTTCCTTATTTTAAGCTACTACATCCGTATATCCCACCTGAATTTAGAGATCATCTCAAGAGCAGATTTGATACATTAAACACTAAAGACCGAAGACTAGAAGAGTTGTGGAATGACATCAAGAACATCATACATGAAGAAAACAAAAAGTCATTGAGAAGACAAGAAAGAAGGAAAAGGTCACAATGGATGTCAGAAGAGACA
>NW_006408627.1:9283096-9308601 GCF_000296735.1 Chrysochloris asiatica
GCTATGGGTTGGTAACGACTCGATGGCACCTAACAACAACAACATCCATAAGTTTAGGTCAACGTCATCAAATTGTAGCAGATTACACTTTTTTTCCCTCTTCTTCCTTCTTCTAGTGGGGTTCTGATCATCCAGCCACTGAAGCTAGGTCAGATTGGTACTATCTGCTAGTATGGGCGTTCTTGTGCATCTTTCTTCATTTCATATCAGCTGGATACTTCAATTTCTGTTCTAGTCCTCTGTGAAACTACCAGCCGCTCCGCGGGAGAAAGATGAGGCTTTCTACTCCGGTAAATATTTATACCCTCGGAAACCCTGTACAGGTTCGCTATGGGTCAGAACCGACTCGACGGCACTTAACAACAACAACAACAACCTCTGTGACTATGTCCCAGGTCTCAGTATACTGCTGGCCAACCAGGTCTCCATCCAGGTTGACAGAAATCTATTGAACGTGGTCGGATTTAGCTCACAGCTTCATTGGTGTTTTTGCCCCACTTCCCCTTATCAGTAGCCCAGCGTGGTCACCAGCAAGACTACATGCCTGTTTGTATATTCCCTTTGAGTTTCAGTCTTGGAAGGGGGTTTTCCCTGAGGGGCCTTGATTGCTTGCCTTGATGGATCCCCTGTGAACAACTTGCTTGTTCTTGTAGTAGTCAGTCAGACTGCCATTATTGTTTTTGATTTTTTTCTGCTGGTCTTTCTTTTAAGAAGTATTTTCTGTTCTTCTAGCTGATCCAGGCTGGTCTGCTTGTCTTTTCAAGTGGAAATTTCCCACCTCAGAAGATTCTCGATGGGGATCAGGATTCCATCTAAGGTCTTATGTAATGCAAAGACTCCACTGGAAGCCTCTTTCATTGGGCAAGATCTAGCCCCATTTTAAGTATTCCAGTCAGTTATAGGCTGAAGACATACTTACAAGCTTTCTATAGTGATGTTTCTGGCTATTCCTTTCTCTCCCCTTCAAGTGTCTGTTTTACAATAGTAGGCAAGGGAAACCAACATTCATAAGACAGTCAAACATCTTAACATTATTTTCCCTTTTTTACCCATTCAAACCATGCCTCACTCCCTGTATCCCAGAGCCCACCACAGGGCTTTTTATA
This sequence comes from Chrysochloris asiatica, assembly GCF_000296735.1. Classification (NCBI taxonomy): domain Eukaryota; kingdom Metazoa; phylum Chordata; class Mammalia; order Afrosoricida; family Chrysochloridae; genus Chrysochloris; species Chrysochloris asiatica. The sequence goes on from NW_006408627.1 coordinate 9,284,203, forward strand.
GGTAGAAAGGAAGATTCAGTATTATAATTAAACTTATATTTGAAAAATCAAATATAACCTGAATGTCCTCAAGACCAATGTTCTGGGTGATTTCCTTTAACATCCACATGAAGTGATTCAAACCAAGACCAGGCTTTGTTGTTAGCTGTTGTTAAGTGGCATCAAGTTGGTTCAGACTCATAGTAAACCTGTACACAGCAGAATGAAACACTGCCCAGTTTCCAGAGGTTTAGTACCTTCCCAGTTTTTAAAGAATTCTTAAGGAGCAGGTTGTTTAGGTTGCCCTGTTGTGGTTCACCCAAAATTCTGGCTCTGCACTCAGTCTTTTAGTCTTCACCAGAGTCTGCATGACCTGTGATTGTAGGTCCTTTTGACTTTTTGCATGATTGGAAAGGATCCATATTTGTGCCCATTCCAAAGAGAGTTAAACCAGTGGAATGAGGAAATCATCAAGCAATACCATTAATATAACATTCAAACACAATTTTGATTAAGATAATTAAAAAATGGTTGCAACAGTACATCCACCGGAAACTGAAGAGATTCAGAAGAAGACGTGGAACTAGGAACATCATTATTAACGTGAGATGGATCTTGGCTGAAAGCAGAGACTATCAAAAAGGTATTTATTTGTGCTTTGTTGACTGTGCAGAGCCTTTTGACCATGTGGACCATGACAAACTATGGATAACATTGTGAAGAATGGGTATTTTGGAACATTTAATTTTGCCCATGAGGAACTGGTAAATAGACCGGTTGTTAGAACAAAACAAGGTGGTTTAAATGGCTTAAAATCAGGAATGGTTTAAAATCAGGAAAAATTTACGCCACGGTTGTATCCTTTCACCAAATTTTTTCAATCTGTATGGTGAGCAAATAATCTAAGAAGCTGGGTTATATATGAAAAAGAACATAGCATCAGGATTGGACAAAGACTTATTTGTAACTTGCGGTATGAGGATAATACAACCTTGCTTACTGGAAGCAAAGATGACTTAAAATACTTACAGATGAAGTTCAGTGACTACGGTCTTCAGTACAGATTACACCTCATTGTAAAGAAAACAAAAATCCTCATAACTGGACCAATAAATGACATCATGGTAAATGGAGAAAAGATTGAAGTTGTCAAAGACTTCATTTTCCTTGTATCCACAGTCAACACGGATAGAAGCAGCAGCCAAGAAATCAAACGATGTATTGCTTTTCATCTGCTGCACAAGACCTCTTTAAAGTGTTCAAGAGCAAAGATGTCAGTTTGAGGACTAAGTTGCACATGACCCAAACCATGATATTTTCACTCACCTCAGATGCATGTGAAAGTTGGGACAATGAATAAGGAATACAATAGAAGAGTCGATGCATTTGAGTTATGGGGCTAAAAACAGAATATGGAAAGGAACAAACAAATCTGTGTTGGAATAAGTACAACCAGAATACTCCATAGAAACCAGGATGACGAGATTTCATTTCTTATACTTTGGACATGCTATTAGTAGGGAGCAGTCACTGGAGTAAGTGCTTTGTAAAGTGGAGGGTCAGTGAAAAAGAGGAAGACTTCCAAGGAGATGGATTGACACAGTTGCAGCAGCATTGGGCCCAAATGTAACGATGGTTGTGAGGATGGCGCAGGCTAAGGTAGTATTTTGTTCTTTTGTGCACAGGGTTGCTAGAAGTTGGAATCAACTCTATGGTACCTAACAACAACAGAATGCTTTGCAAGATAAGGTACAATTATTGTAAATTATTGTATCTTGACTTTTATAGATGCTTTGAACATAGAAGAGAAATTGTAGAATAGGCAACAACCTCCAACTGAATGTCTGTCATCATTGTTATTAAAATTCATCTGTCATTACCTTCCACAGACAATCTACTAATTATTGGCCTCATTTCAAACTTACAATCATCTTATAGGCCTCATCGTTTCCTCTTAATTTTGTATCATAAACAAGAGCGTCTTCTTATCTATAAGATTCAGTTGTGATTTTCTCCACCTCCTTTCTTCCTTAAATCCTGGACCTTTCTTTTAAAGAGGAGTCCTGGTGGTTCAATGGTTTTAGCACTTGGCTGCTGAAAGAAGGGTTAGTGGTTCAAACCTACCTGTAAAGGGTTGTTATGAGTCAGAATCAACTCCATGGCACTTAACAACAACAACAACAAGAAAAGTTGGTGTAAAAGGTCTCTCTATGAGTTGGAACCAACTCTAGGCACTTAACAACAACAACAAACTGGTGTAAAGAAGTTCTTGGGTAGTGTAAACAGGTAACTGCTTGACTAGGCTAAAAGATTGATTCAAATCCATCCAGAGGCACCTCGGAAGACAGGCTTAGCGATCGCTTCCAAAAGGTCACAACCCTGAAAACCCTGTGAAGCACATGTGTACTCTGCACATATGAGGTTGCCATGAGTAAAATGGACTCGATGGCAACCAACAGAAAGGGGTATATGTTCTTTCAGTTTATATAAAACAGGAGCATGGGTTTTCAAAACTTGGTGAAACTCTATGTTAGAGTCAGTAGTAATCAACCTTCCAACAGTCTGGACCTGATAAATAGAAGAGCTGTAAGTTGTACTGTAGTGTCTGTGTTTGAGGAGATTAAAATCCGACTGGGAGCTTAAGTTATAAAGATATAGAGAAAGCTACCAGTCAAGACAGTGTAGTAGATGTGTCAGAGGGATACAAGCTGATGTGGCTTGAATGGTCTCCAGAGCTCAGAGGCTCGGAGTCTTGACTCACTCAGATCTGGTTATGAGGGAGTAACAGAGAGGCTAGCTTTTTTTTCTCCTTTTCTCATGTTCATTTTTAGTGTTGAAATGCCATTGTTCAAGCTAACAATGGATTATCTAAAAGTTAATTGGTTAAAAAATGGAAAATTAAATAAGCAGAAAATTCTTGCATCTTGAGATGCAAGTTATATGAAGAATAGTAGAATTATTTTTTAAATTGTTTATGTTTATTACTTAAAATTCCTTTTCTCTAACCTTTGAATTTTTTTTTGTCTTCTAGGCTACATGACTCTCTGAAGGATAAGAACAATGTTATGTTGGGGATATTGGTCTCTTGGCCAACCTGGTATCAGTACCAACCTGCAAGGAATTGTTGCAGAGCCACAGGTATATGGATTCATATCTGACAGAAGTGTCAAGGAAGTAGCCTGTGGGGGAAACCACTCTGTTTTCCTGCTGGAGGATGGGGAAGTTTACACATGTGGTTTGAACACTAAAGGACAGCTGGGCCATGAGAGGGAAGGAAACAAGCCAGGTGAGTGAACCTAGCATGCCTTGTCTTATTGGGAGAATCAAAGGGAGAGGGGCTGGTTAGAGCTTACCTCACCACGTGGTCATCTTCCAGAGAGGCTCTTTTTAATGGTGCAGTGATTACCTCCTGTTCGCAACCTTTGTGTCTAATTCAATCCTATTGATGGGAAAGCAAGGCCCTCTGGTGGCGCTGTGGGTTAAGCATTGGACTGCTAACCACAAAGTTGGCTGTTCAAACCTGTCATCTGCTCCTCAGGATGAAGATGAGCTAGTCTGTTCCCATAGGATTTAGAGCCTCAGAAACCTTGCGTAGGGTCATTTTAAGTTGGAATTGACTTGATGGCAGTGGGTTTTGATGGAAAAGCAGAATTGCCTTTTTCATTTTATTAAAAAACACATGTAATCATTTACTAGGTGAGGGAAGATGACTAGTTAGTTCAGAGAAATAAGTTTTTCCCACTAGTCTTCATATAATTAATATCAGAAGCTTCTTGACCTAATTATTTACTCATTGGTTTATTTCTGCAGCATGCTTTTGCTAGGCATTTTGTGTCAGGCACGTGCTTGGTGGTATGAGTAGGAAGATGAGTGAGGTACAGCACTTATGTGACTCCATTGATTTTCTGTGGCAAGTGCTCTGATGGAAATGTGTGTGTAGTAAAATGGAGACTACCTAATATGCTGGAGGTGGGGGTGGGGTGGCGAATAGCCTGGAGAGGTTTGTTCTGCCTTCAGGGCTTGAGTCGAAGAATGAGTAGGAACTCAGCAAGTGTGTGTGTGCAGCCAGTGATAAACAAAGGCCTGGGTATGAAGACACTACAGTTGTACTGGGAATGTTGAAGAGTGTGGTGATGAAGGATAGATGATAGTGAAAGGATAAACTGGTAAAGCAAGCAAACAACTATACCAGTTGAAAATTCCTGTTCCCTGTGACCTCATGTGTTGCAGAGTAGAACTACACCTCGTAGGGTTTTCAATGACCAATTTTAAGGAAGTAGAACCTGCTCTTTCTTCCAAGATGTCTCTGGGTGAGTTCAAACTGCCAACTTTTCTGTTAATAGTTGAGTGCTTAACTGTTTGTATCACCCAACGACTCCTATAAACTAGAAATATTTTAGTGTCTTCCATTTGTTTCCAAAAAGTGTCTGTTGGTTTGACTATCTTTTTTCTTCCACTGTTACTATATAAAGAATCTAAATTTGACTTGAAGAATATATGTAGCACCCCATTCAATTATCAGTTGTTGTACTGTAGTAGCTTGTGTGATGATCAGGGTTATCTGTGTTGGACAGGGTTCGGCAGAGCCTTAAAGAATTAGAGGCGGATCACTTCTAAATGGTTTAGCCACTGAAAAAACTGTATGATTAGCCATGGAACATTGTCTAATATAGTGCTAGAAGATGAGCTCCTCATGGAGGAAGACACTCAAAATGCAACTAGGGAAGAGCTGCCTCCTCAAAGTAGAATTGAGCATAATGATGTGAATGGAGCAAAGCTTCCAGAACCTTCATTTGCTGATGGGGCACAACTCAAAATGAGAAGAAACAGCTGTAGAAACCATTAGTAAATGAAATGTGGAATGTATGAAGTATGACAATAGAAAAATTGGAAGTCATCAAAAATGAAGTGGAACACATAAAAGTGGATATCATAGGCATTAGTGAGTTGAAATGGACTAGTGTTGGCCATTTTGAGTCAGAGAGTCATGGGGTTTACTATGTTGGGAACATCAAATTGAAGAGAAATAGTATCACATTCATCATCAAAAACAGCATTTCAAGAATTAACTTGGAGTACAGTGTGTACTTGTAGTTGTAGTGTACAGTACTTGTAGGCATATGGATATTATTTTGCAATTGCATAATATCCATGTGCCTACAAGAAGACCAGTTAATACCACTGTTACTCAAATTTATGCACCAATGATGACGAAATTAAAGACTGATCAAGCATGAAATCAAGATGCATTGATAGTGGTGATTGAAATGGGAAAGGTGATTGGAAACAAAGGAAGTATTAGCTGTTGAAAAATATGATCTTGGTGATAGAAATGATGCTGGAGTTGCATGATGGAATTTTGTAAGACCAATGACTTTTTCATTGCAAATAACATTTTATCAAAAGTATTGTTGTTGTTGTTAAGTGCCATCAAGTTGGTTCCGACCCATAGCAACCCTGTATAGGATTTCCAAGGAGTGTCTGGTGAGCTCAAACTACTGACTTTGCAGTTCAAACTGACTTTGCAGTTAAGCACATTAACACAACACCACACCAGGACGCCTCATCAACAGCACAAATGGTGATTATATTCGTGGACCTCACCCAATGAATACACAGAAATCAAATTCACTACATCTGTGGGGAGAGATGACAGAGAAACTCCATATCACCAGCCCAAAACAAGGCCAGGGGCAGACTGTGGAATAGACCATCAATTGCTCATATGCAAGTTCAAGCTAAAGCTGAAGAAAATTAAAATAAGTGCATAAGAACCAAAATGTGACTTTGAATGTGTCCTATCTGAGTTTAGAATCCATCTCAAGAACAGATTTGATGCATTAGACACTAATGACCGAAGACCAGGAGACATCAAGAACATCATACAGGAAGAAAGCAAAAGCTCATTAAAATAAAATACAAAGAAGCTAAAGCAACTGGAAGAAATGAGGAAGTAAAAGAGCCAAAAAGAAAATTTCAAAAGGCAGCTTGAGAAGACAGAGTCAAGTATTATAATGAAATGTGCAAAGACCTGGAGTTAGAAAACCAAAAGGGAAGAACATGCTCATCATTTCTGCAGCTGAAAGAATAGAAGAAAAAATTAAAACACTGGGTTGCAATATTGAAGGACTCTGAGAAAAAATATTGAATATGTAGAAAGCATCAAAAGAAGATGGGAGGAATACATAGAATCACTGTACCAAAAAGAAATGGTCACTGTTCAACCATTTCATAAGGTAGCGTAACATCAAGAACCAATGATACTAAAGTAAAAAGTATAAGTTTTACTGAAGGCCTTGGTGAAAAACAAGGCTTCATGAATTGGAAAAATATAAATAGAAATGGGTTTCAACAAACTAATGCAGCAATAGAGGTGCTCATGTGTCTATGCCAACTGATAAGAAGAGATCTATATTTGTACCCATTTCAAAGAAAGGTGCACTAATAGGATGCAGAACTCATTGAACAATATTAAATATCACATTCAAGTAAAATTTTGCCAAAGATAATTTTTAAATGATTATAGCAGTATTTTGATAAGTAGCTGCCAGAAATTCAAGCTGGATTCAGAAGAGGACATGGAACTAGGGATATATTTGATGAATATTGGCTGAAAGCAGAGAACACCAGAAAAAAGTTTGTGCTTTATTGAGTATCCATAAACAACATTCTTATCAATGGAGAAAAGATTGAAGTTGTCAAGGACTTCATTCTTCTTGGATCAACTATCAACACTCACAGAAGCAGCAGTCAAGAAGTCAGATGACGTATTGCATTAGTCAAATCTTCTGCACAAGGACTTTTTAAAGTGTTGAAAAGCAAAGATGTCAGCTTGAGGACTAAGGTGCGCCTGACTCAAGCCATGGTATTTTCAATAACCTCATATATGCATGAGAAAGCTGGACAGTGAATAAGGAAGACCGTAGAAGATTTGATGCCTTTGAGTTACGGTGTTGGAGGAGAAAACTAAAAGTGCCATGGACTGCCAAAAGAACCAATAGCTCTGTTTTGGAAGAAGTGCAGTCAGAGTGCTCCTTAGAGGCTAAGATGGCCAAACTTTATCTGTCATACTTTGGACATATTGTCAGGAGGGACCAGTTGCTGGAGAAGGATATCATGTTTGGTAAGGTGGAGAGTCAGAGAAAAAGAGGAAGACCTCCAACTAGACGGATTGGCCAGGTGGCAGCATCGATGGACTCAAGTGTGGCAACAGTAGTGAGGTTGGCCCAGGATCGGACATAAGATCACTATCAGCGCTCAATGGCTCTTAACAACAATAGGCATTGAATTTTGTGGATCATGGCAAGCTATGGATAGTATTGCAAAAGCAACAAATACATATTGTTGTTGTTTGGTGCTGTCAAGTAGGTACTGATTCGTAGTGACCTTATGCACAACAGAACAAGACACTACCCGATCCTGCAGTAATCTCACAATCCTTGCTACTCTTGAGCCCATTGCTGCTGCCACTGTGCCAATCCATCACAGTGAGAGTCTTCCTGACCCTCCATTTACCAAACATGATGACCTTTTCCAGGGAAAAGGTATGTCCAAGTATGAGAGACAAAGTCTGGACATCCTGGCTTCTAAGGAACATTCTGGCTGTACTTCTTCCAATACAAATTGTTTTGTTCTTCTAGCAGTCTGTGGTAATTTTAATATTCTCATCCAGCACTGTAACTCAAATGCATAAATTCTTATATGGTCTACCTTATTCACTGTCCAACTTTCACATGCATTTGAGACTATTGAAGACACCATAACTTGGGTAAGGCTCACCCTTGTCATCAAATTGACATCTTTTGCTCTTAAGCACTTTAAAGAAGTCTTGCGCAGCAGATTTGCCTAATGCAATACATTGTTTGATTTCTTGACTGCTGCTTCCATGAGTGTGGATGGTTGAATCGAGCAAAATGAAGTCATTGACAACGTCAGTCTTTTCTACATTTATCTTGACGTTTTTTTACTGGGCCATTTGTGAGGATTTTTGCTGTCATTACCAAAGGCTATGGTGTTTGATCTTCATCAGAAAGTATTTTAAGTCCTCTTTGTTTTCAACAAGCAAGGTTGTATCATTTGTACATCATCGCAGGTTCTTAAATCAGTGTTGCTCCAATCCTGATGCCACGTTCTCCTTCATTTAATCCAGCTTCTCAAATTATTTGCTCAGCGTAAGATTGACTAAGTGTGGTGAAAGAATACAACCCTGATGCATACCTTTCCTAATTTTAAACCATTCACTATCCCCTTGTTCTTTTCGACTGACTGCCTCTGGTCTGTGTATAGGTTTAGAAACCTCGTTAGAATGAGCACAATAAAGAGTTTCAGAATACTCATTCTCCCCAATATTGTGTATAGCTTGTCTTGATTGACATGTTAAAACCTTTGCATAGTCAATATTGCAGGTAAACTCTTTCTGATATTCTGTGCTTTTTAGCCAAGATCCATCTAATGCCAGCACTTATATCCCTAGCTTCACATATTGTTCTGAATGTGGCTTGAAGCTCAGGCAGTTACCTATCAATTTAATGTTGTAGCCATTTTTGAATTATCTTTAGCAAAATTTTACTTGTGTAAGATATTAATGAAGGAGCTCTGGTAGTGTAGTGGCTATGAATCGGGCTGTGAACCGCAAGGTTAGCAGTTCGAAACTACCAGCTGCTCCGCGGGAGAAAGATGAGGCTTTCTACTCCCATAAAGATTTACACCCTCGGAAACCCTGTACAGGGTCGCTATGAGTCGGTTCCGACTCCACGGCACATAACAACAACAACAACAACAAGATATTAATGATATTGTCTAATGATTTCTGCATTCCATTGGGTCACCTGTCTTTGGAATGGGCACAGATATGGATCTTTTTCCTTAAGTTGGCCGGGTAGCTGTCCTCCATTTCTTTTCATAGATGAGTGAGTGCCTATAGTGAAAGTGCTGCATTAGTTTGTTGAAAGTTTTCAATTTGTATTCCATCAATTCCTGGAGCCTTGTTCTGTGCCAGTGCCTTCAGTGCACCTTTGTCTTGTTCCTTCAGTACCATTGACTCGTGATCATATGCTACCTCTTGAAACGGTTGAAAATTGACTATTACTTTTTGAGACAGTGACTCTGTATATTCTTTCCATCTACTTTTGATGCTTTCTGCATCATTCATTATTTTGTCCATAGTGTCCTTCACTATTGCAAGTCAAGGATTGAATTTTTTTCTTCAGTTCTTTCAGCTTGTGAAATGCTGAGCATTTTGGTTTTCTAACTCCAGGTCTTTGCGCATTTCTTTATAATATTCGACTTTGTCTTGTTGAGCTCTCCTTTGAAATTTTTTGTTCAGTTCTTTTACCTCCTCATTTATTCCATTTGCTTTAGCATCTCTGTACTGGAGAGCAAGTTTCAGAGTTTCTTCTGAGACCCATTTAAGTCTTTTCTCTCTTTCTTGTCTCGTTAACGATCTTTGCCTTCCTTCCTGTATGATGTTCTGGACATCGTCCCACAACTCTTCTGGTCTTCAGTCATTAGTGTCTAATGCATCATATCTGTTCTTGAGATGATCTCTAAATTCAGGTGCAATATATTCAATGTCATATTTTGGCTATTGTAGAGTTGTTTTAATTTTTTTCAGCTTCAGCCTGACCTTGCATATGAGCAATTGATAGTCTATTCCACAGTCTGCCCGGGTCTTGTTTTGGGCTGATGATACAGAGCTTCTCTATCATCTCTCCCGACAGATGTAGTGAATTTGATTTCTATGTATTCCATATGGTAAGGCCCATGTGTAGTCATCCTTTATGTATTTTAAGAAAGGTATTTGCAATGAATAAGTCATTGGTCTTGCCAGATTCTATCATGCAATCTCCAGTATAATTTCTGTCACCAAAGCAATATTTTCTGACGCCTGGTCCTTCCTCTTTTTGTTTTCAAGCTTTGTATTCTAATTGTCGGTAATTATCAATACATCTTGATTGCATGTTGATCAATTTCAGACTGAAGAAGAGGGTAGAATTTGTCAATTTCATCATCACTGGCTTTAATGGTTGGTGTGTAACTTTGAGTAGTTATATTAACTGGTCTCCCTTGAAAGCGTATGGGTATAATCCTATCATAGCATTATACTTGAAGCTAGGTCAGCAGTTCAAACCCACCAACTCCACAGAAAAAAGATGAGACTGTTTACTCCTGTAACGCTGTATACTCTTGGAAACCCTGTCCTGTAGGGGCATCATGAGTCAGAATTAACTCAACTGTAGTGGGTTTGCTTTTGGTTTTATAGTTATCAGAGAGACTACTGGGCTGGGGAACCCAAAAAGTGATTCTAGTCTTTCACCCACCAGCAAAGGGATAGTATAGCCCTGTGCACATTTCAATTTAATTCTGAGCCCTTTGTTGTAAAAGGAGACTTCCCATTCTAATATTATTCTTTTTTAAAAAATAAATCTTTTGCTGTTGTTGAGAATATACACCACGAAACATAGACGATTCCACCGTTTCTTCATGTACAGTTCAGTGACATTAATAGCATTCTTCAACTGTGTAACCATCCTCACTCTCTTTTTCTGAGTTATTCTTCCTGCATTAGCATAAACTCACTGCTCCCTAAAATTCCTCTTTTCTGAGTTGCTACTGTCACTTTGATCGCACATAGGGCTTAAAAGAGTGATCACACATAGAGTTTAAAAGAGCCGAATGCTCAAGGCTGACTGTTTAGTTTGAAGAAGACTTCAGGTGATATTGGTGGTTATAGTTTTAAAGATTATATCAGGGTTAATAGTTTCAGGAGTTCATCCAGCCCCATAGCTCCAGAAGTTTGCAATCCATGAAAATTTGAAATTTTGTTCAGTATTTTTCCTCTTTTGAACAGAATTCTATAGTCTTTGATTAAAATGTTCGGTAATTTTAGTCAAGCACCATCCGGTTCTTCTGGTCTCATGGTAAAGGAGTCAGTTGGAGCTATACATTTCAAATCCTCTGCTTCTTTCTGACTCTGCTTCTTTCTCTTTTGCTTCAGGCAAATAGAGACCAATTGCAGTGGTGGAAAATTAAAAAAAAAAAAAAAACCTTAGAGAGTTTTTTAACAAAGAAGGAGGAAGGAGGGAGAATAGTATCTCTAAGTATGTTATTAGGCCAACTCGCTGTAATGTGCAGTGAAACCATGACTCTAAACCTTCAAATCAAGGAACCAAATTCCATGAGGTCTTTTGCCTGTACTTTGGGTATCTCAGCAGCTTCTCTCTCTCTTTCTCTGTCTGTGTCATTGTTGTAAAGATACCTATCACACAATTTTTACAGGTATACAACGCATTGACAACAATTACAACAATTGGCTGTGCTACCAGTATGATTTTCGTAGTATTGTTAATGACATTGCAGTTCTTGGTGAAACAGATTCAAATGGTAGAGAAGACTCCACAAAGCTTTAGTGGATTGGCTAGCTCTGTAGAACCGGAAGGCTTCTACAGAAGGTGGTTCCACCTCCTCTCAGCAGCCTCACTGCTACACCACTCCCTGCATACTGGGGAGAGAGGATCCAATCTGGTGTGGCAAGTGGGAAAGGAAACAAAAACTCTGGCGTACACAGATAGGCAATATCTGTGGAAGGCATCATAGTGAATATATCTGAGTGCACACTGACATTCTTCCAGTGGAACCCACTGAGTCACCGTAGTCAAATCAGTGGTGAATGGTGGTTCCTGGCAGTGTGGGAGTGAGTGAGCTGTGTCATGGCAGCTACCCCACTTCTGCCTGCACACTGAGCCGGGCCAGTGCCTCAGTCAGCCTGCAGCCTCCCTCTGTAGGCAAAGCTGAGTGACCGCAAAAAACCTGAGCTAGGGGAGCTCTGGTAGCATAGTGGTTATGAATCAGGCTGCAAACCGCAAGGTCAGCAGTTCGAAACTACCAGCTGTTCCGCAGGAGAGAGATGAGGCTTTCTGCTCCTGTACAGGGTAGCTATGAATCGGAACCGACTCCACGGCACTTAACAACAGCAACAACAACAAGAAGACATTAAGATTCAACCATCCATTCTTGGGATCTCAGTTTGGGATAAGCAAGGTTCTAGTGTAAATTTCAACAGATTCCAAAAATTGCTGTTGCTGGTTAATCTTGTCTGTTCATTGTAAATTCCCCAACAGCTATGGAACAGTGACTCTTTGAATGGAAAGACTGTGGGGGTGAATGTCTCCCTCTCTTTATTTAGCTTTTTCATTGATAGGTGTGTTCTAAGGCTGGAAAACATTGGTATTATTTTGAATGAGTGGGAAAAGAAGACTGAGTTTGTTTTCTCTGTGTGCTTGCTGGGAGCCATCACCTACAGAACTGCTAGATGTGGAAGGGAAGTCAGGGACAGACACACACCCTACAGGAGGTGCTGGCCTTGGCCCATAGGAACTGTTGTTTATTGTTAAGCGCTGTTCAGTTGGTTCCAAGTCATAGCAATCTTGTAAAGGGTTTCCAAGGAGCAGCCGGTGAGTTTGAACTGCTGACCTGAGGTGCTTATCCTACAGTGAGTACCAGGACTCCACAAGAATAGAGTTGTTGCAATACTGCTAGAAGGTGTACTCCCCAGAGAGGATGTTGGGAACTTGGTCAGGTTTGTGATTTTAACTTGACATCATTGCTGAGATTAAAGGATGTTGAGGTATGAATGAGTAAAAAGAGTGAGCATATGCAGTTTTCTCCACACCTTTGAAGAGTATGAACAAAAGAAGTAAGTGCAAAGAATTAACCCTGTGGTAGCCCTGGTGCGTAGTGGTTACAAATCGGGCTGCAAACCTTAAGGTCAGCGGTTCGAAACTACCAGCCGCTCCGTGGGAGAAAGATGAGGCTTTCTATTCCCGTAAGGATTTACACCCTCGGAAACCCTGTACAGGGTCACTGTGGGTTGGAACCAACTCGAAGGCACTTAACAACAACAACAACAAGCCTACCTACAAAGAGTCTGTTGTTGTGAAATGCCATCGAGTCAGTTCAGACTCATAGTGACCCTTTATAGGGCTTCAGGGGGGCAGCTGGTGGGTTTGAACTAACTTTGTGGGTTAGCAGTCCAGTGCTTATCCTATACGCCACACCACAAAGGGCCTAGCGCACAGTTTTGAGCAAATGTGGAATGTGAAGAGTTGCTATTATTTTTTGCTTCACAGTATTGTCTGAGATAGAATAATACCTGTCCTATCACCAGCTTTACTGCCTAGGCCTGTTCCTATTCCCATTCGAGCCTCACACCAGCATGGGAGTGATTCTCCAGCACAAGTCTTGTTGTAGTTGTTAGGTGCCATTGAGACGGTACCAACCCATAGGGACCTTATGCACAGCAGAACGAAACACTGCCAGGTCCTGAGCCAACTTCACTACTGCTGCCACGCTTGAGTCTATGGATGCTGCACAAGTCTAGAGGGTTCTTTACTTTGAAATTTTGATTTCTATTAAAATGCAAATAACCTTGGCAGCTTATGCAGAGTTCCTCTGACCTTGCTAAGATGAGCTGAAGGAAAGGTGGTGGGGACAAAGGGTATGCACAAGGACAAAATTCTCTATTTGAATAGTTGTCTTGAGTCTCTTCTGCTAGTCGTCAAATAGCAATTTATACCCTTTGTCTCTGTCCGGCACAACTGCCAGGTAATTGAACTTATTTATTGGAGGTATAATTATGTACATGGGGAGCATGGTGACTATAGATAAGCACTGGACTGTGAACTACAAGGTTGGTGGTTGGAGTCCCCTAGCTGCTCCGAGGGAGAAAGGTGAAGGTTTCTGCTCCTGCAAAGGTCTGCAACCATGGAAACCCTATGTTGTTATTGTTGTTGTTAAGTGCCATCAAGTTGGTTCCGACCCATAGCGACCCTGTATAGGGTTTCCACGGTGAAGCTGGTGAGTTTGAGCCACCAATCTTGCAGTTCAAATGACTTTGCAGTCCAGCACAGACTCCCAGAAACCCCATACAGGGTCGCTATGAGTTGTTACTGACTCCATGGCACTCAACAACAGCCACAGAGCCACGTGCTGAAAACACCTGACAATGATTTTAAGTTGTTGTTGTTGTTATGTGCTGTGGAGTCAGTTCCGACTCATAGCGACCCTGACCAGGGTTTCTGAGGCTGTAAATCTTTACGGGAGCAGAAAGCCTCATCTTTCTCCCGTGGAACAGCTGGTAATTTCAAACTGCTGACCTTGTGGTTGGCAGATTCGTAACCACTACACTACCAGAGCTCCTTATGATTTTTAAGAGTGTTTCCTTTTTATCCTCCATGAGATTATCTAACTGGTTCCTACCGCTGTTGCTGCCCCTCAGGCTGCTCTGTTTTCCTTGAACGCCTTCCATTCTCATTCTAGGGAGGGGGCCTGTCAAGGACATGTGAAATACCAAAACTCTTGGTTGTATTGTTGTTGTTGTGAAGTGTCGTCAAGTCGCTTCCGACCCATAGCGACCCTGTATAGGGTTTCCGAGGAGCAGCTGGTGAGCTTGAACCACCAACCTTGCAGTTTAAACGACTTTGCAGTCTAGCACATTAACCCACAGCGCCACACCAGGACTCTCTTGGTTATATATAGCCCCAGATATTTTCCCCAGTGTGTCAAGAAGCATAGGGTTCCTTTCCTTTCGGCGCTGCGGCCGCAGCCATGAGTATGCTCAGGCTTCAAAAGAGGATTGCCTCCAATGTTCTGCGCTGTGGTAAGAAGAAGGTCTGGTTGGACCCCAATGAAACCAATGAAATCGCCAATGCCAACTCCTGTCAGCAAATCCCGAAACTGATCAAAGATGGCCTTATCATCTGCAAGCCTGTTACTGTGCATTCTCAGGCTCGATGCCGGAAAAATACCTTAGCTCGCCGGAAGGGCAGGCACATGGGCATAGGTAAGCGGAAAGGTACTGCCAAAGTTAAATTGCCCGAGAAGGTGACCTGGTTGAGGAGGATGAGAATTCTGCGACGGCTGCTCAGAAGATGCCGCAAATCTAAGAAGATTGACCGCCACATGTATCATAGCCTATAGCTGAAAGTAAAGGGAAATGTGTTTAAGAACAAGCGGATTCTCATGGAACATATCCACAAGCTGAAAGCAGACAAGGCTCGCAAGAAGCTCCTGGCTGAACAGGCTGAGGCCCGAAGGTCTAAGACAAAGGAAGCACGCAAGCGCTGTAAGGAACGGCTGCAGGCAAAGAAAGAAGAGATCATCAAGACTGTCCAAGGAGGAAGAGACCAAGAAATAAAGCTGCCTCGCTCTTGTCTGTATTTAGTGGCCTGGGCAATTACATAGATCAGTCATTCAATAAAACAAGCCTTTGTTTGCCTGTCAAAAAAAAGAACCATAGGGTTCTAGCATCAGTGTATCTGTTTGGGGCACAGAGGTCTGTGATTCCTGGAAACATTTTTCCTAAGCGGAATATTAAAAGTCCCATCTGATAGTGGAGTGGTTATGAATTGAGCAGCCAACCTCAAGGTCAGCAATTCAAAACTACCAGTTGTTCTGCAGGAGAAAGATGCGACTTTCTGCTCCTGTAAAGATTTATAGCTTCAGAAACCCTATATAGGGTCACTTATGCATCAGAACTGACTCCATGGTACATAAGCACTCACCACCACCCAAATGCAATTACCATCCTTTTAAAAAGTGTTAGATTATAACTATTTTGTATATACCTCTTCCCTAGGACTTTTTCTTCCTCAATTCTTTCCCTCATATTATGATATCAATCTCATATTCCTTTTAAAACCGGGGACAATTTCAAGTGTTTGTTTAGGTGTGGTGCTATAGGGTCAGCACTGGACTGTGAGCCAGAACATTGGCAGTTCAAACCCACCAGCTGTTCTTGGAAACCTTATACAGGGTTGCTATGAGTCAAGACCGATTCAACAGCACTTAACAACAAGGAGCATTATAGGATTATTACTAATTTCCTCATGTTTCTGTCAATGATTTCATAAGACCTAAAAAAGTACAGAGTTGGCATTATAAGAAGGTTTTTTTTTTTTTTTTTTAAATCAAGCAAACAAAAATAACTTGCTTTTAAAAATATTTTACAAGTGACTGATCTATAACTGAACATTAATACAAATCTTGAAATATTTTATTTAACTAAAATAGAAACTAGTTACCCCTAGAAAATTAAAAAAAAAATAAATTATTTCACTGTACCTTTCCTCTCTTATTTCTACTCAGCCATGATATAAACACTACCCTGCAGCTAAATTAATGGTTCCACTTCGCCCATGATTTCCAGTATCTAGATTTTAGCATAAACTAACCCTTGTGTTGATTCCTGGTGTGGTGCTGTAGGATCAGTACTGGACTATGAACCACAAGGTTGGCAGTTCAAACCCACCAGCTGTTCTCAGAAACCCTACAGAGTTTCACTATGAGTTCAAACTGGATAACACTTAACAACAATAACAATCCTAGTATTAGTAGCCTTTTCTGAATGTATCTAGACATGCTATAGCATCTTTTCTTATTTTGAGTAGGCAAGAACTATGGGAGGCACAGTTATTTAACTTAATCTAATTTTACTGAAAAAACAAAACAAAACAAAAAACCTTCCTAGACATCTTAGAAAATGTTTCCCTAAGGAACCCCAAGGGTCACCGTTTATAAGCAGGCTGTAAAATTTCTATGCAGTCCTGTTTGATTCATGTCTTTCATTGGTTCTTTTTACTTTTCCCAAGTTAGTGTCTTTTATTCTTGCAGGTTATTTAATCCAATTCATATTCGTATTTTGTATTCAATCTAAGCATTTCCATAATGCCCATCACCATATGTTACAGCTCACCTGCTGTTTGATAAATGAGGTTTATAAAACAGAACATCTCAAAAGCCTTAATTCCCAAAGCTGTGTTTGCTCCTAACCCTGATAGAACTAACACTTTCAATGAATGAACTATCAGGTTGCTCTCAGGCTGTTGAAGGACACAATATTTATGTCATACTAATCAGCTCTCGCCAAAAAGCAGACTGGCTGAGCTGAAAGGAAATAGGAGAAATCCTGTAGTGAGTTCCTATGACTGAAGTGCATGTTTCCATGGATGTAACTCTGACATAAAAGCAGATGGTACCATAGGGAATGTCTAGACCTCAGCATTGAACTTGTTAGGCCCCGTCCTCATTAGAAATGGTGCGTGGTCCAGGAGCTTACACAACCCTTTAGACAGCAATCATAATGGTCATAATAAAATTTGTAATTATATACTCAAAAGAATTGAAAATGGGAGCGCTGACATGTACAGAGATGTTCGTGGCAGTATTCTTCACAGTATCCTAAAGATGGAAACAGCCTAAATGTTCATCAATAGGTAAATGGCTAACTGAAACATAGTACATATACTCAGCCATGAAGAGAAATGAGGTCTTGATAACATCATGCTAAGTGAAATACAGTAGTCACAAAAGGGCAAATATTATAATACTGTTTATATGAAATACTTAGAATGGTAAATTATGCAGACTTAAATTTATTGGTGGTTACCAGGGTGAATGTGAGGGATGGGGGCGGGGGGGGGGGGGGGAAACTCATTACTTAGGGACAGTGAACTGTTAAAGACGATGGAAACATTGGAAATGGATAACAGTGATGATTGCAGAACATGATGAGTATAATGTATCTGAATTGCACATGTGAAGAGTGTTGAAATGACAAATGTTTTGGTACATCTAGATTTACCACACACGCACACATACACACAAAGCTCAGAGAAAAACAAAACAAAACAGCCCATGGGATGTCTTGTCTTCTTTGATACCTGAGTGGATAGCTTTTTGGTGCAGATATTCAAGGATCAAGAGTAAATGTCAGTTAATAATTCCATTTTCTTATGTGGATAGTCACAAGTCATGTTTTTTTGTCTATATACTCAGCCTACTTTCTTTAAAAGATATTTAAGTGTTTTAGAAAATATATGCTTATTAATGAGTGCTCAAATAAAGATTATTGTTGCTGTGAAGTGCTGACAAGTCGGTTCTGACTCTTAGTAACTGACCCTCTACAGAATTTTTGAGGAGCAGCTAGTGGGTTTGAGCCATGGACCGTGTTAGTTCACATCCAGTATTTGTCCTATTGTATGCCACACTACTAGAAAATCACGTGGGGGCCGTTCTGTTTTGTCACATGGAGCCACTGTGAGTCAAACTGACTTGAGGGCTCCTAACAACAACAGTCCAAAATTAGAATCTAAATGGCTGCATCTAAGGAGCTCTGGTGCTGGTCCTGTTGGGTAAGCACTAGACTGCTAACCACAAGGTTGGTGATTCAAACCCATCAGCTGCTCCTTAGAAACACTATACAGGGTTGCTATGAGTTGGAACAGACTCTACAGCACTTAACAACTACAACAACAACAAGGAGCTTTGGTGGTACCATATAGAAGAAGCATTGGACTGCTAACCATAAGCTCAGCAGTTTGGACCCAACAGCTCCCATAAAGATTTATAGCCTCAGAAACTCTATACAGAGTTGCTATGAGTTTGTTTTGTTTTTATCTGTAGTAGTTAACTACATTTGCATTCTATGCCAGCTGTCTAACTCACATTTTGAGCCGCGATTCTTCTTGAGATGGCTTTTATATCTTACAGCTTTATTGACATATGATTTACATACCATATAATTGATTCATTTAAGAAGCCCTGATGTGGCTGTAGGATAAGCACTAAACTGCTAACTGCAAAGTCAGCAGTTCAAACCCATCAGCAGCTCCACTGGGGAGATATAAGGCTCTCTGCTCCAGTAAAGATTTATAGCTTCTGAATCAACTCAATGGCAGTAAATTTTTAGTTTGAAAGCATACACGTTCAGTGCTTTTTTGTATATTCACAGTGTTGTACAACCATCACTGTAATCAATTTTAAAACATTTTTATCATTTTAAAACCATATCCATTAACCGTCATTCCTCATTTCTCTACTATTTTTGCCCCCAATCCTATGCCATCACAAGCTTACTTTCTGACTCTAAAGAATGGCCTATCCTGGACTTTTCATGTCAACTGACTTATGTAATATGTGGTCTTCCATGACTGGCTTTTTTTTTTTTTTTTTTTTTTGACTCAGCATAATGTTTTCGGGGTTCATTCATGTTGTAGTATCCATCAGTATTTCCTTTCTCTTATTGGTGAATAATATTCCATTTACGATATTTTATTTGTCTTTTCGTCAGTTGATGACCATTTGGATTGTTTCTGTCTTTTTGCTATTATAATAATGCTGTTTGAATATTTGTACACAAGTTCTTATGTAGACATATGGTAACTCTATGTTTAACCTTTCGAGGAGCTGCCAACTATTTTTTCTAAAACAGTTGCACTATTTTACATTCTCACCAGAAGTGGATGAGGGCTTGAGAGATCTTTTAAAAATACATATCTCTTCTAAGAATGCCTGCCTCATAGGGATTAATTAAATAAAACATGCTCAGAATCACTGCAGTGTTTCTTAACCTCAGCGTCACCAGGACAACTTTTAAAAATCCAGATGTCTAGTTTTCCTTTGTTAAGTTTTCGGATTCAGATGACTGAGATCTGTGTTTAGAAAAAGTTTGGAAGTCTGATGTCAATTTTCTGTTGTGAACCACAGCTTGCAAAACTCCACTCTGGGTGCTGAGTCCTATAGAAAGACGTCCTTACAGAGCGCTGCCTCAGGCATAGTTTGTTTACTCATCCTCTGTGATCGCATAATGTACTGTGTACAGTTTTGTTCTTGGATTTACCTTGTAATATAATCTTTAAATCCACGTCCTGATATATAGAGTTTGGGTAACTGGATAAATGAATGCATGGATGGATGAACAACTATAATAACTAATTCACTCAGGGCACTTCTTCAAGAGGCCTTCTCAGATACACACATACTCATTCATTCACACTGTTACTTTGATAGCTGTTTTTGTTGTTAGTTGTCAGCAAGCTAATTACAACGCATGGTGACCCCACAGATCACAAGGTAGAACTACTCATCTTAACAAAGCACATACCACACCCTTTTTGTGTGTGTGTTTCTTTTGAATAAGTTAGCAGGACTTTTTTTTTTTTTTTTCCCCCGTTCTTTTTAGTTTTTCCTATCTTGACATTTAAAGTGGCTGTATTTCAGGCAGCATATAGTTGGGTCTTGCACACGATTCCAACTGTCTAATCTGTCTTTTAATTGGAATTTTTAGATGATATCTTTTTTTAAAGAGGAAAATGGATAAATGATTGCAATTTCAAAGATACAATAAGTGGATCCCAATACAGAGATATTTTGTTTACTATTATAAAATTGTATCCAACTCTCTAAAAATGGAGGAAACCCTTCCAAAAGCATCACATCTTACATTATGATGTACAGTGACATTATAAAGTAGTATGCAGGCTAAAATAATCAGTAAAATGCAATCTTCAAGCTTGAGAAGGATCTCCTGTGGTTAAATTACATCCGGTGAAGGATTATGTTGTTGAAAGCACATGTGAATAGGAGAGGGAAGTGGTAAGAAGTTTTTAAAAAACACTCAGAAACAATTGCATATTACAAAAGTAATGCATATTTATTGTTCACAATCTAGAACATACCTAAAGCAAATGGAAGCTAATAAAAACTATTCTTTAATTCTACCATCCTGAGAAACAGCAATAAACTATTTTTATTACTTTGGTATATATTCTTCCAATATTCTTTTTTAAAAAATATAATGTAAAAAAATCAAGACATACCATACATACTTCTTTGTAATCTTCCTTTCTAATTAACACCTCATAAATATCTTAATATGATCACCATATTCATATTGATATGTATTCTCAATCTTTCAATGGCTGCATATTTCATTTTATAGTGTATAGTTCCAATTTATTTCATATTTTTTCTTGCTAGCAACATATAATTCAATGTATATTTTATCTTTAGAATATATTTGAGAAGTAGTGTTGCCACAGCACGAGTCAGAAAGAACTCAACTCAGAAAACTTAAAAGAGCAAAGTTTATTGCTGGCGGTCAGAGTGTCAGCTCCAGCCCAAATCACTCTGACCCCAAAGTGAGGAGGGGAACAGAGTTTTATACAAGAAACACAGAGTGGTTAGAACACGCAGACTTGTCTTGTCAGTTGGGGTGGTAAATTCCAGCAGACCCTTATCCTGTAAGTGGGAGTAAACCCACCAATAAACCCTTATCTTGTTTGTATAGATGGGCTGTTTTATACTGTTTGTTCAGGTCTCCTTGGGTTATTCTGGCCTTCAAGGTTTTTTGTAAGAAGTTTATTTATTATTTTTCCATAGGGTGAGGTGGGGGGGAAAAGAGGTCAGGGTGAGATGGGGCTGAAAGGATTTAGCAGATAGCCTAGTTTAAATGGGGGCTGTTAGTCATGCTATAACAGTAGAATTATTGCATCAAAGGACATGAACAATTTTAAGGCTAATGCCTGCTTTAAAACTTGAACTAATAGTTAGTAATGATAGCATTGTTGTTGTTA
This sequence comes from Chrysochloris asiatica, assembly GCF_000296735.1. Lineage (NCBI taxonomy): Eukaryota > Metazoa > Chordata > Mammalia > Afrosoricida > Chrysochloridae > Chrysochloris > Chrysochloris asiatica. The sequence continues at coordinate 9,305,592 of NW_006408627.1, forward strand.
AGTGCCACTGAGTTGGTTCTGACTTGTAGCGACCCTGTAAAAGGTTTCCAGGGAGCGTCTTGTGAGCTTGAACTGCCAACCCTGTGGTTCAAACTGACCTTGCAGTCCAGCACATTAACCCACAGCACCACACCAGCACTCCTATACTAATATTGTTGTTGTTGTTAAGTACCGTGGAGTCAGTTCCAACTCATAGTGACCCTGCACAGGGTTTCTGAGACTGCAAATCTTTATGGGAGCAGAAAGCCTCATCTTTCTCCTGCGGGACAGTTGGTAGTTTTGAGCTGCCAACCTTGCGGTTTGCAGCCATATTTGTAACCACTACACTACCAGAGCTCCTTATACTAATATTAGGTACACCTAATATTAGTAAAAAAATACTAATATTAGGTATTTTTTATTTACTATTCTGGGAGGTATAAGTTGGATCGGATCTGTATTATAATTCCAATTTACTGGTTTGTCGTTTTCTTTAAAGTTAGTAATAGACTTGTATATAGATGTCTTAATTTAATGAAAGATAATTGTGATACATTGTTATAATTGTTATACATTGGACTGCTAAACTGAAGGTTAGCAGTTCAAATCTACCAGTGAGTCTCTTGGTAGGAGAAAGATGAAACTTTTTGCTCCCGTAAAGATTTACTGCTTCAGAAACCATAAAAAGGGTGGCTTTGAGTGAAAACTGACTTGACAGTATCCCACCACCACAGTTTAACTGTTATGTCAAAAATATACTTTTTACATAACCTTTTTTTTTTTTTTGTAACAGTTTGTTGTGATTTGGACAAAAGGTTACAGAGCAAATTGGCTTTCTACACAACAATTCATACACATTTTGGTTCATGACACTGATTATAACTCCCCCCCCACCCTCCACCCTGTTTCCCACGTTCTCCCTGGGTCTATCATTCCCATTCATCCTTCTTCCCTGTCTCTTCCATCCTCTGAGCTTTATTCCTGGGCAAATGCTGTTCTTTGTAACCTCTCACAAGTCTTAGTGTTCTAAGGCGTGCATACCTCCCGGCTATTAATGTTCACCTTGTAGGCCTTCTATTGTTTGGCTGAGAAGTGAGCCATGGGAGTGAGTTCAGTTCTAGACCTGAAGGGTGTGTAAGGGGTTCCATCAGTCTTAATCAGACTAGTAAACCTGGTCTTTTTTAACATCTTGAATTTTGTTGCACATTTTTCTCCCACTCTCCAGGACCTCCCATTGTGATCCATTTCAGAGAGCTGTTGGCAGTGGTAGCCCATCACCATGTAGTTCGCTGGTCTAAGGGTCATTGAGGTTGGGGTTACAAAGCCTTTTTAGAAAAAAGTACAGTGACAAGTATTTTGTTATGATTTCAGCTTGCCATTTCAAGACTGAATTGTTTTCTGCTTTGAATTTTTGTTGATACCATATGTTTTTCAGTAATGGAAGGCATGATGAAATCTATGGAAATTTTTTTTTTTTTTTTTAAGTAATACTGTATTTTGATACTTTTGTCCTAAGTAGACTCTGGTTGTAAGATTGGTGGGCTGAGGCCCGTTTCTTCAGATTTACACAATTATACAGCTCTGGAAGCGTAGTGGTTATAAATCGGGCTGCGAACTGCAAGGTCAGCAGTTTGAAACTGCCAGCTGTCCCGTGGGAGAAAGATGAGGCTTTCTGCTCCTGTAAAGATTTACAGCCTCGGAAACCCTGTACGAGGTCGCTATGAGTTGGTTCCGACTCCATGACACATAACCACCACCAACCACCACCACCACAGATCCCTGCCGGGGAGCAGCACATAACCATAACTGAAATAGCATCTTTTCAAGAAACTTGAGAGACTGAGAATGTTGGTGAGTGATATATGTTCTATGGGTCACACAAGGCTTAAAATATCTCAGCTGATCAGTGTATTTTGTAACTTAATATGTTGTTGTTGTTTCTCTGCTTTTCATAAGGTTTTCAGTGACTACATATTCTAAGTAATTCGTCACTCCTTCTTACTAGTCTGTCTTTATCTGGAAGCTCATCTTAAACCTATCCACCATGGGTGACCCTGCTGGTATTTAAAATACCGGTGGCATAGCTTTCAGAATCACAGTAACTCACAAGTCCCCACAGTACGACAAACTGACAGACGAATGGTGGCTTGTTGTTAGGTGCCATTGAGTCGGTACCAACTCATAGCGACCTTACATACAGTAGAACAAAACACTGCCCGATCCTGGGCCAACCTCACTACTATTGCCACACTTGAGTCCATCAATGCTGCCACTTACCTAATCCATCTCATTGGGGGTCTTTCTCCTTTTCTCTGACCCTCCACGTTACTAAACATAATACCCTTCTCTAGCGACTGGTCCCTTTGGGTAAGATGTTGGGTCTTGACTGTTTTCCAAGGAGGCCAAAGGTAATATATTTAATTTCTAAGCATTGCAGGGAGTGCTAGCTGCAGCTCCACCCCTCAAGAGAGGACTCTTGCCTTCTACTGATTAAGAATAGTCATGTGAGGCAGAATTTCCATACAAGCTGCAGTTTATTATAGGAAAGAGGCTTGCAAACAGAGATGTTGTTGTTAAGTGCCATGGAGTCAATTCTGACCCATAGCGACCCTGTATAGGGTTTCCGAGGAGCAGCTGCAAACAGAGATGGGGAGAGCTTAATGCAATGCTAACCCCCGAATCCCCCTAATGAAGACTTTGCTAGGGCTTAAAAGGTTTTGGGTAAGGAAAAGACATCAGTGTATTCATAGGGTTAGGCAGAGATTTCCAAAAACTAGCCCATTTAGGAGGGGTTAGACTAATTGGGTACATGCACAGCATTTCTTCAAGATGAATTCCAACATAAAGGCATCTGGCAAGAGCAGACAGAACTTATTCTGGGATGTTGAGCATGCATGATTCTTCAGAACCCTGTTTCAAAACCTTCCCAGTAGAAGGTTTGTCTTGCAAAGTTATGCCTAGTGTGCTAGGAAAACCAGTATGACCTGTAAAATGTCTCACAAGAGATTAAAAAAAGAGAGAGAGAGAGAGA
>NW_006408627.1:9309706-9310833 GCF_000296735.1 Chrysochloris asiatica
ACAAGGAGGTAAAAATACAGAACTCTTATGATTGGTCTTCCTTGATGGCAAGTCCCCTAAATTATGGGATTTGTATGTGTGGGTTTTCATAATGGCATGTTCCAGGATGTGGCTGCACGTCTTTACAGTCAGTCCAGCAAGTAGAGGAGAGGGTTTCAACATTCCTCAGGATTTTGGTCGCAAGATTGAAGTCAATAAGTGGCTCATGTTTGATCCTGACTTCTAAACAGCCTTTTCACCCCTATGTCATAAGGAGGAAGAATAATACTAATGCCTAATTGAGGCATGTGGTGAAAATTAGGAAGGATAGGTTTTTCTTCTGAATGAGAATTAATGTTCTGTTTATGTTAGTGGACTTAACACAGATTGATTTATTTTCTAAATGAAACTTTCTTGGTTCTGTCAGATCTCTGATTCATTTATTCTTTCTCCATCCCACTCCATTCCTCCCATAAAAGTTGATGATGCTTTGAAATGTCCCCAAGCTCCTCTAGTCATTTTGAAATCACTAACATATTTTTATATAAACAATATGCCCACATAAATAACATGCCCACCCTTATGATACACAGAAGTGATGAAATTAGATAGTTCCGACATGTTGTTGGTGTTAGGTGCCATCGAGTCAGTACTGACTCATAGTGACCTTATATACAGCAGAACGAAACACTGCCTGTTCCTGGGCCAACCTCACTACTGTTGCCATGCTTGAGTCCATCGATGCTGCCACTTGGCCAATCTATCTCATTGGGGGTCTTCCTCTTTTTTCTGACCCTCCACCTTACCAAACATGATATCCTTCTCCAGCGACTGCTCCCTCCTGACAATATATCCGACATATGAGAGATGAAGTTTGGCCATCCTGGCCTCCAAGGAGCACTCTGGCTGCACTTCTTCTAAAACGGATCTATTGGTTCTTTTGGCAGCCCATGGCACTTTCAATATTCTCCTCAAACACCATAACTCAAAAGTATCAACTCTTTTACGGTCTTCCTTATTCACTGTCCAGCTTTCGCATGCATATGAGGTTATTGAAAACACCATGGTGCACCTTAGTCCTCAAGCTGACTTCTTTGCTTTTCAACACTTTAAAAAGTTTCTGTGCAGCAGACTTGCCTAATGCAATA
>NW_006408627.1:9311100-9311755 GCF_000296735.1 Chrysochloris asiatica
GAAAGAATACAATCTTGTCGCACACCTTTCTTAATTTTAAACCATTCTGTGTTCCATGTTCTGTTCGAACAACCGCCTCTTGGTCCAGGTACAGATTCCTCTTGAGCACAAGTAAGTGTTTTTGGGGGGTCTTGTGACTATAACAAGGTCAAAGATTAAAGTCATTTGCCCCTGAGTTGAGAAACACTACTTTGAACTCTTGTCCTAAGTGATCTTCTTCTCTGTTTCTTTAGTTTAGAATATTTGGCTCACTGATGATTTAAAATTTGGCAGTCATCTGTACAGTTAAGCAAGACAGTGCTTGATATGCTCAGATAACTTAAATGACACCTCAGCTGTTCAGAGATACTGCCCGCCTCCAGGAATCCAGCCCTTCACTGTGTAGGAAGGCAAAGTCCATTTTTAGTTCTCAAAGCATTTGTGGGAGAGCTGTGCGTTTGATTTTTTTTTTTTTTTTAAACTTAGTCAAGTTGAACAAAGACACTCTGGGTTTTGGTGTTTTGTTTTTTTTCCCCTGACATTAAAAAAAAAAAAAATCATAAAAAAAAAAAAAAAAAAAAAAAAAAAAAAATTGTTAGTTTTTAAAACTGGCTCAGGAATAAGATGGAATAATCATATTCCTTCTTTCTCTCCTACTGAATGCAACTATGAGATC